>NC_041713.1:5340943-5415943 GCF_900700375.1 Denticeps clupeoides | reverse complement strand
GTAATTTACTTGCTGTTTACTATGTAAGTATGTACGTATGTACAGATACATTAACAATGCAACTGTGTACGGTGTATTTTTGGCTGAGCCACCTCCACACACACACACACACACACACACAAATACACATACACACGTATGTTTCTGCAATGTTGTGAGGACCTTGTTAATAACAATGGAACCAACTGTGTAACGAAATGTCATGTGTTTGTGTGGCGACGTAACGATTTGTTGTGCGCGCGCATGCGTTTGTGAGTCCGTGTGTGAGTTTACGTAAGCCGCTGTGTGTTTGTCTGCATGTGTGTTTGCGTGCGCGGCGAAGTGCACTCTGAATCAGCGCAGCTCTTTTATCTGTGACCAGGCCTGATTATAATAATGACGACTCAGGCCCTTTCTCCCTCTCCGCTCGCGCTCAATGGGCTCCTTTGTGCTGCGGCTCGGCCCACTTGAAACTCGGCCCAGAAAGCCGATGCCGTGTGATAGTTATCGGCAGGCCCCCGAATCGCCCGCCGGTGCCCGCTCCTGCCCGCTGGCGAGCGCACAAACGCCAGCTCCTCGCTGCTTATTAGAAACCTGAGTGCTACTGACAGAGTCGTCATGTCTTTGCCCATTAGAGTGCAGGAGTGTGTCCGGGCCTCTCCTCTACTCCTGTCTTATCGAGCACACACACACACACACACACACACACACACACACACCTTAAATGAAATGAGTTGCTGAAACCGATATCTGTGTTCTCACAGGTAATTATGATGATGGGCAAATAGGAAGAGACAGTGGGAGGCTTAGAGCCAGAACAAACACACATCAGCACATCAAGGTGAACACATCCTCCCCACAAAACACACAAAAGCTGTCCGATCTGGCAAAATGTTAAAACTGAAGGTGACCAAGACCAGTAGGTATCCAGTAGGTCCAGTAAATTGTGAGGCGGTGCCTCCATGGGCGGGGCTTGATTTTCCAGAACATCCCACAGACGCTCGAATGGATTGCACCTTCAGTGCATTATAGTGTTCCTCAAACTATTCTGGAAGTTTTCTTCACAGTGTGCCAGGACGTATTATCAAGCGACAGGTTGATCTTGTCAGGCCACCACACCTTTTTCCATTGCTCCACGTTTCAGTTCTGATGGCCACATGACCTTTGTAAGAGCTTATAGTGGTGGACAAGTCAGGTGCAGCCACACGACCCAATACACAACATCACAGATCATCACCAAAATTCAAACAGGTTCACCTTCAGTCTCCGCCCATGTTCCCCACTGACCCTGTCATGCCTTTAATTGACTTTCATCACATAATAAAAGCACAAACATGTACAGGTAAGAAAATGTTGTCTAGATCCACATGCAATTCCGCATTATACTGTGGAAATGTTTTATCATGTGTGATCAACTATACTAACGTCTGGAGTTGAACAACTTTGCTGCTTTTAATATATGAATGTTGATGTGATCAGAATTGCATCTCAAGCAACACAATACAATAGAATGTAGTGTAAGGAGCTAGATATACAATATACAATCAGGATCTTATTTACAGACATGTACTAAATACAGATTATAAAGAAGACCGCACAATTTATGTCAAGTGCAATAACAACAGTGCAAGTATGCAGCGTAGACCAAGTAGCATGGACATGGAACATGTTTGTAAGGGTGACAGTGAGTTTTTTTTTTTTTTTTACCCTAAGTTGAAAATTTACAGTGTTGCATTTACCATGTATGGCTTGGATTGTGTGTTAATGATGCTTTTCCTGTTCCAGCTCTGCAAATCTGTGCTGTGCCAGTTCAAACTGAAAAAGAACATTTCTGTTCGTTCAAATGCAAAGTTCAAGGCCATAGTTAATTTTCCGAAGTAAATTGGCTGCTACTATGTTTGTGGACAATTACTTGTTCAATTAGCACATTTACGCACAATGGTACATTTGACTATAATGAATTGTTTTGTATCCTACCATCATGATTTTAAAATGCAATAATCTATAATCTTATTTTAATGCTATAAACGTATAATGAACAACATCAAAATGAAGGCCTTTCTTGTTTGTGAAACTACTGCTTTATGTATTTGCAGCTACTTTGTCAGAGACTCAGGGGCTAAATTCAGCATAAAGACTAGAAATTTCTGAGCTGGAAAAACTTCAGCGTTCCCAGGATCCGAACTGGAGCGTCTCCCCAGCGTAAGCCCCTTTCTTGGATGCTGCTAAATCGCTCCGCTTTTATGAATATCTGCCCGTGAGGCGGCCAGAGGCGGCTCGTCAAATTACGCCTCTCCTCCAAACTGGCGCTTTCATGGACCGGAGCTGGAGCGAGGCTCGAACCGTATTATGATTCATTTAGCGGGGCGCTCCATTAGCACCGGTTAACAGAATGCGCTCTCTGTGGCCCGGCCGGTCGAGAGCGCTCGCCTGGACGCCGATCAGCGGGCCCATTTGTTAAAAAAACAGGCTAATTGAGCTCGCCGTCTCCCCAGAGTTTATTTTCTCTCCCAATCTGAGTTCACTTATTCCCGCCGCCGGCGCGGCACTGCAGACACTGTCCAGACATGGAGGAACCTGCAACACAGATCCAAACAGCATTGGTCCAACTGGAGTGTGTGTGTGTGTGTGTGTGTGTGTGTGTGTGTACTGGGCCAAGTGGAGAGGAAATGGGTGTCCTATGGTTTGTGGCGGGCCAACCTGCTGAAAAATGACACCTTCGTCATAAAGATTTTATTCATGCGGGGGTAACGACTCATGAGCTGCTGTGTATGCCGGGTCACGCTCGCGTGGGCGGGGTGGGCAATGTGCTAAATGGTGACATTAGATTCTGAGGCATAAAAAAGGCTCGATTTGAAGGCCTGAAAAAAATCTTTCTCGTTTCCAATATTCTGGTCTTTAATAAATGATGAAAACATTAGAAACAACACTGCACACACCAAAAGTCTGATCTTTGGTGACCAAAAAGGAAAAACAGATGGAGTAGTGTGTGTGTGTCTGTGTGTGTGTGACAGAAATTGCAGCATCGGGTCTCATACACACACACACATGCACACAGAGTTGGTAATGCCAACGATCATCTTGGCTTGTGGTGTATAATTGTGTGTGTGGGAGAGGCAGTCAGACTGGGAAGATTTAATAATGAGAGTTGCACTGAGGCAGAGTTCCCATACAGACTCAGAGAGGAGAGGATGTGTGGTGGACTGACTGAATGTAAGGTTGGTCTGTGTGTGTGTGTGTGTGTGTGTGTATGTGTGTGTCTACAAGTGTGTGTGTTAATCTGCCACCTGTGGAGATAAACCCATGATCCTCCTGGGAATCACAAGTGTGTCAAATGCTCACAGTGAATTAAGACGCACTCTCACAAACACACACACACACACACACACACATATCTGTCCGTTGTACATGTCCATTGTACACAGTTTAACATTTAACAGTTTAAAAAGGCATCTTTTTCAAGTATACACAACTTCTGAAGAAGAAGAGGGGGAAAGGAGGCGATGATAAATCCTGTCAGGTTCATGGACAATGTTAGAGCGGTCGGTTTATTTTTATAGCCGGTGGGACCATTATAGTCATACTCAGTAGTCTGCTGGGTGGTGTGTGTTACCCAGTAGCATCTCACTACTCTTAATTACCTGAGTGGCAACAAAGCTGGAGGCTTCTCATGAGTAGTGGTGGACTCAATGACTTAGATATCAACACAAATCAAGAACAAGATGAAAAAATAGTCAGTAAATTTCCATAAGCAGATGGAAATGGTCCTTATTACTGTCCTCATTAACACATCGTACCTTTTCGCATTAGCCAATCCTCATTAACACACCTCACCCTCCTTAATAACATTCAGTGCAATCCTCATAACTTGTATCCAATGACACAGTACCTGTCCTAATTAACACACTGCAGCAGTCCTCATTTATTCACTACAGGGCATGAACTCAGTGCAGTACTATCCCCATTAACATCTGCATCTGTATCTATTAACGCAGTCCTCATTAACATCCTGTACCTGTTCCCCTATAGCACACTAACTGCCCTCATTAATACACGTCCCAGGGTGGTAGTAGCCTAGTGGGTAACACACTCGCCTATGAACCAGAAGACCCGGGTTCGAATCCCACTTACTACCATTGTGTCCCTGAGCAAGACACTTAACCCTAAAATTGCTCCAGGGAGACTGTCCCTGTAATACTGATTGTAAGTCGCTCTGGATAAGGGCGTCTGGTAAATGCTGTAAATGTAAATGAACACAATACATGTCCTCACTAACATATTATATCTCTGCTGCCTACCCTATATAATACATGGTCCCTTATTTCCTACTAACATATTTTCCCCTCCTTATTAACACGCATTACAGTCCTCATTAACACAGTGTACCTGTCCACATTAACCAACAGCATTATCCTTATTAACACACTTTGCCATCATTATTTACATGCAGTACTGTCCTCATTAACACGGTGTACCTGTCCAGGTTAACCAACAGCATTATCCTTATTAACACACTTTGCCATCATTATTTACATGCAGAACTGTCCTCATTAACACAGTGTACCTGTCCACATTAACCAATAGCATTATCCTTATTAACACACTTTGTCATCATTATTTACATGCAGTACTGTCCTCATTAACACAGTGTACCTGTCCAGGTTAACCAACAGCATTATCCTTATTAACACACTTTGGCATCATTGTTTACATGCAGTACTGTCCTCATTAACACAGTGTACCTGTCCAGGTTAACCAACAGCATTATCCTTATTAACACACTTTGCCATCATTATTTACATGCAGTACTGTCCTCATTAACACAGTGTACCTGTCCACATTAACCAATAGCATTATCCTTATTAACACACTTTGCCATCATTATTTACATGCAGTACTGTCCTCATTAACACAGTGTACCTGTCCACATTAACCAATAGCATTATCCTTATTAACACACTTTGTCATCATTGTTTACATGCAGTACTGTCCTCATTAACACAGTGTACCTGTCCAGGTTAACCAACAGCATTATCCTTATTAATACACTTTACCCTCTTTATTAACACTCAATACTGTCCTCATTAACAGTGTACCCGTGCACATTAACAACAGCATTATCATTACTATCAACACACTTTGCCCTTCTATTTAATATGCAGTATTGTCCACATTGACACATTGCACCTGTCTGCTGCTCATTTGAAATTCCCTCAGATATATATACATACACACACACAATTTCTGCATAAACTATATATATGTGTGTATGTATGTATGTATGTGTGTGTTTGTGTGTGCATATATTTTATGTAGAAATTGTGTGTCTCTGTGTATGAACCCATTACCTCATCCCATCATTATACTTGACACACTTACGTTGTGAGGTGACCTCACCTCTCTGTGCTGACAACCATCTCATCTCTATCGTGAAAAAAAAACACACAAAGTAAACAAAACGCATACAGTAGCAAAAATGCCGACACACTCCCTCACTATCTCTCTCACTATCGGTTGACCTCATACACACACACACTTACACACTCGCACACACTCTGTGTGTTACAGATTTCACATGGTGGTGAGTCTGTGCCTTTGGATCAGATAATTGTCTTCAGGGCTGAGAAATGAGCTCATTGTATATCTTTCTGTGTTTGTGTGCATGTGCTTAAATCATACATTTTTGTTTAGTGTGCTGTTCTCATAGGAAAGGTATTCAAGGTGTATCGGAAGTGTTTATTTGGACTGATTTCATTGACGAATCAATGAAGAGTGTATATGATGATGTTCATTTGGGGAAATAACTAGCAGATCAGATCCTGGCGGAAATCCCTCGCTCTCCGTCTGAAGTTGGCAGATAGCAGCTATGGAAACGATGTCAAGTTTTTTGGACAACAAGACCTGGAGAAGGTTGTGATAAGAGTGTGTGTGTGTTTTGTTGATGCCATTTTGTTTTGTCGCTCTGCAGAACCACACGTGCAACATAATACATAGACACCCACATGCAAACACACACACAAACGTACCGCTCCATCACGTTATACCACCGGAGTGTACGATCATTCAAGCACGTAGCCTTATTCACGCACACAAGTACACACACGTACAGACCCCATCAAGTTATACCATCAGCATGTATGAACGTTCAGGCCTTAAGCATGGACACACACACAACGATCCCGTATATCAGCTAGTTTGAGTGAATGGAACAGATCGGTTCATCTCCATGCTGGTTAGATTTTTTTGTCCAGTTGAAAGTCAGTTTCGCTGTGACACTGTGCATCCGTGTGATTTCAAGATGCCAAAATGCATGTGACCCACCCTCATTGTACACTCTATTTAGGATGATGGATATATGCATGCATAGATGTTTCAGTCTCTACATTCTTAATCTTTCATCACGTCAAGCTGTTCTAGATCTAGCATTCTAGATGACCCAGAGTGATAGCTGGTAACCGGAAATGAGAGTTCCCAACCTTCTGATCTGAGCTCTTAATTAACTTTGACCTAGTTCACCCGCAAAAAAAAAACTCACAACTGCCAGAAAAGTGCAGAAAACCGGTCAAGAGAAGGAAGACAGTGGATGGACAGAGCGGCATGCGTGGAGCAAGCGTCGAGAAGAGGAGGAGAAAGGAGCGAGAACCGGTTCTGTGCAGGCCCTGGCTCTGTTCCTCGTTGCTAATCCCGTGTTTACGGCCCGACCGGTTGGCACTCGGGGCTGGGTCGTCTTCTTTGTGCGAAGCTCACAGGGTTACTTATGAGCAAACAGCGCGCTGCCTGTGGTCTCTCCGCGCGTGTGTGTGTCTGACCTGGAATAAAACGGCTTGGAAGTTGCTCATCACTTAGTTTGTCTGGCCATGGTTTAAACTTGAAAGGTTAGATTTGTGTGTGTGTGTGTGTGTGTGTGTTCGGCAGCTGTTATGTGTTAGTAGAATGGTTGCTGGAATGTGTTCTGAGACTCAGCACAGTGGGAGGGGAAAACGGCACCACACCTGACACACACACACACACACACACACACACTAATGATAGGCATGTCTGTATCAATTACACTTGTCTCTTTCCAATCCCCCTCCCCCTGCCCACAATAAAGTGGGTAGCCGTGGCACGGTGCCTACTGGAACCGTTGGTACAGTAGTGGGAGGCCCCGCCCCCTCCGAACGCGGGCGGCATGTTAACACTCTTGTAACCGACGCGTTGCAAAACAGCAGGCAGTAAACATTTTACGGCAAACACAAAACACGCCCAGCCAGTAAACTCCGGCTACATGCATTGTGGCCAGGAAACGTTACCGCGGGGGCCGAACACCTACGATTGCTGTCAGTCACCGCATAGCTCCACCAGAAGAGGCGGGAACAAACATGGCGACGCAAGGGGTCACCTGGAGGGCACTCATCTGGACGCTTTCGGGTTGACCCTCATGGAAGACGCCTGATTCCACCTCTCCCGGAGTCGGACCAGGCGTTGTTCTGGGCTGGTGATCCCTGCTTCGTCCCACGATCCTATGTTCTGCAAATTTGGTCACCAAAAATCACATAAATCGGATTATATGACCTTTAGTAAACGCTATGCAACACCAAATGAGGCAAGAACTTTTGGAAGAGGAACAGAGCCTGGCAAAAAAAACACCGGGGATGCACGATGTATTGATGTCGTCGTGTCACATGATGCAATAGGATGCAACACAATACATCAGTATGGTGGCACATGTCCAAAGTCGGGGGTTTGATTCTGGGTCCCAGTTTTTGTGCGAGTGGTCCTCTTGCCACCGTGTAAAGTCATGCACACTAGCGACTGGCGACTGCAAATTGGTGGCGCCGTTTTCAAGCTGGCATTAATTGTAGCGCAAGGTACTTATCCTGAAGATGAGAAACGGACTAAACTTTTTGTTGGTGTGTAATTATTGTGTCACCCAGAACATGATCTTTCATCATTTTTTTGTAAACAGGGTGTGATGATTGACAGCTCTTACACATGCAGTCTCCTCATTGGATGATTTAAAACCTGTGACTGCCAATGCATCACACGCACAAGTCAAGTTTAGTCTCTGTAATTCTTGAGGTCTCCTTTCGACCTTATTCTAGTGAACAAGCCCCACGCCGCAGGGACGTAGCATAGCACCTATTCTAAAGAAACGGCCTCTCATACCGATTTCGATAATCTTACCGTACATGAGCCGAGGCTGATCTAAGATCAAAAAAATCATTTGATTGCACTGAGCTCGATTAGGCGGAGCTAATATTGATGGAACTCGATAGCGTACACCGTGTTCCTGCAGCGCAACCCGATACGGAACAAAGATGTTCTAAACGCAGCAGAGGGAGATCGCGTTTCCACGGTATCCTCTATACCTGCTGCTTTTCTTCTTCCTTTTAAAAATATAGCTGTCAGTTGTGTGTTCTACGCACACACACACACACCCTCCAGACACAAGGGTGCCAGTGTTGTTTCTTTTGTGGGTTTGATTCTTTATTCGTGGGCGGACGCGGGGAAGACAGACTTCCTGTGTGAAGGGGTGTTGTGTTTCTGTCCCTCGCCAACAGGCCCCGTCTCGCGTTTTCCCGCAGCTCGCCGCACTCAGCTCGCCTCCGATTGGTCGCCCCGGCGAATGCGGTTCATATGGAGGCCATGGCTGTATAGGTGTCACCGCGGCGATACCTGAGCAGCCTATTATGGGATGCTAACACATGAGCAGAGCTGACAGAAGCTTTTTTTGTTGTTTTTTTTTTTTTTTGCAAGCTTTATTGTGGAGAGAAACACGTTTATGCCAGTCCGACTGTCAGAGGACGAACGTCTGTATGTCTGTGATGTGAAGATTAGCCTGATGGAACCTGGCGTCTGCACCGGTACGCACAATTTGATGTAACGCACTCAACCCACACAACGGGTGTCATCTGCTGTACAAAACCAGTACAATAGCTCATGTCATTATCCCTCACATGCACCAAGACACACAAACCAGTGTGACCGCGATCAACACTAAAATGAATTCTCTGACCAGACGCCCCCTTTCCACGAGACTGTTGCTCAGACCGGGGTTTGTCACTGGCCTGAAACCGTCTGGGACTCGACAGCTTCTGTGTGACAGGGCTGAAGATGTGTCTCTCCTCTCGTTGTTATGTGTGCGTCAATATTATCTTCTTTTTGCGATGTTCCCCTCCCACCGACAAGCATTTTGGGGTTTTTGCTCTGTGTTGTCCGGTGTTGAGAAGTCATGTGCAATAGGCCACACCCCTTTGTTGTCATCCTGATCAAAAGTGTTATGTGCTGCCCCTTCAACATCACTTTAATTCCACCAAGACTGTAATATATACCAACCACATGACCTCTTTATCCATACTCCTGACACCAGATTGATGCATGACAGGGCAAGCTCAGGACTGTCGCAATCGCGAAGCATTAACTGACGATTAAGTGGCATGCAAATTAGTGCAAAATTATAATAAAATGATTTTACATTAAATGTAATGTACACTACAAATTAATGCCATTAAACGTTTAAAAGAAATGAAAAGTGGATTCCAATGCATTGTATGTACAAAGATGCTGGTTAATTAAACAAGCATTAAACAAGCACCAGTAAAATATTTTCTTGTCAAAAACACTATTAAATCACTATGAAAATACACAAGATGCATGAATGGAAATGTTTCTCACACCTGTGCAGCAGCAATTGCAGAAATAATCAACACCATGAATTTATGTAAAAACTTGTCATAATGGGGACATTTCAGCAGCAACTGTGTTATAAGTGGTATCATTATCACTTGTTGTAAGATAGTAAGCATTCAACATAAACCTTGATGCAGCATTCTGGATAAGGTACAGATTTATTGTCCCACCCCATACTCATGGATGGTTCCTCCATTCCATGTCCTGCACAACATCAACGTTTTCAAAAAAGTCTGTTCCCAGGCTGTAGCGAGCACATTTGTCAGCTTAATTTGTAGTTTACTTTAGATTCATATGAAAAAATACAGGTCAATGGAAACTGTGTGTGTGTAGACTCATGTGGAGTCTCCATCAGGACTTTGAACCCTGAATTATCTCCCAGCGTTGTTCAGTGTGAAAATCTCAAGGCCCGTTGGGCTGAAACGGTTCTTCCTAACGCCGCAGTAAATCTGTCAGCGGCGCACAGCGTTTCCAGGACACACAGCCGCCGTTTTATTACTGCGCCTTAAAATTAAGGCTGGAAGGATCTGGAGATGAAAGCCCTGGCGTGGGTGCAATTATTACTGTAAAGTCCTCCTCGTAAAGTCCTGTGAGAGAGCAGAAATGTAGGCCCGCCCCCCTCAGTCCCAGGAGCCAATCAAAGTCAAAAGTCAATGTCAATGTCCACTTTATTGTCATCTCACTATATACAAGTACACAGAGAGATGAGATTGCGGCGCTTTGGAGTAACACACAACACAAAAACACGACAAGGGACATTGTGGACATTGTGCACTGACCCATAAAATAGTGCAGGTCGATACAAACTAGACAAACCAGGCAGACAAGTAGCAGCATTTACATTTAGATTGACGGGATTTACCAGATGCCCTTATCCAGAGCGACTTACAATCAGTAGTGACAGGGACAGTCCCCCCCTGGAGACACTCAGGGTTAAGTGTCTTGCTCAGGGTCACAATGTGGGATTTGAACCTGGGTCTTCTGGTTCATAGGTGAGTGTGTTACCCTCTAGGCTACTACCAGCCAGCAGCAATGACAGTATATCGGTGTGTGGATGTATATGTGGTATATGATATGCTATGATAATAATGGCAGAAGAAGTGATATGAAATGATATGATGACCATAAGACAGCAGCACAGTGTGAGGTAGTGAGAGATTAAAAGACCTGTCATCCCCTGTCAATCAGATATGTCGGCTAGGTCGATCTTCAAGTGAAAACACCATCTGATGCTAAGGCTGAAGCCCACCTTGACTTCACTGATCTTAAAAACATTTTAAGCATGGCGACACATCACATATTGAGACGAATCGGAGGTGTTGCTGCTGCCCTGAGACTAGGGTTGTCAACTCTATCCATTCCAAATAAGATTATTGATCACAGTGTGATAAAGCAAAACCTTGATGAAACCAGTGACCTCAAATGTCATTTTCCTTCATGTTGTTAATTGCATTCATAATGATCTTTCCAAGTCTTCATTTTCTGTTTCTGTGAATGGGATCGTGTGCAAGGCTCACACGCTGAACTGAACGCTGCACTGTGATTGGAGGCGCCCTCAGCTTCTCCGAATGAAGCCACTTTTTAACCTGTAGAGCTGTAAGAGTGGGCACACACACACACACACACACACACTAATACATCGTACTTGCCTCCAGCCTTTGAGGTGTGCTTGTAATTGCCTGACATCATTATTTTTCTTGATTGTTAGTCTGTTTCTACGCAAACACAAACTAAACAGATCAACAGAGTCATTCAAGATGACAGGAAAGGACACACACACACACACACACACACACACACAACCACTTTGGTCACATCACTCCCAGGTTTTTGTCACACACACACCCTGACAAGTCTGCCACAGGGAGTTTGAAAGCACACACACACACACTCACTCACTCACCCTATGCAAACAGCAGATTTCTCCGCTCAGCTCATTAGTTTCCCGAGTGTCAGAGCGGTGCGACGGATCAATAGGATCCCGTTCCCACGTCACCGTCACCGGACCTCTCGTAAACAAACACAACTGAATAAAGTGAGATGTGATCAACGGAGGCCAATCATTAACCCCGAACAGGTTGTTTGTGAAGGAATGTCCTGCCTTTTTAAAATGCTTGCTTGCAAATTGTGTTTATGAACAAATTGCTTAAATGTGTTGCTAAGACAGCACGGGCTATGTTTGTCATGACGTTAGTGAAATGCATTTTCTTAAACAGATTCCAACCATATAGAACATATTTTGAATCTGGAAATGAGTCTCTGTTGGTGTGTGTGTGCGCTGTCTAAATATGACTTGAACAGCTACGTGCCACAGGACCTGCAGCTCAGGGCGGGGCTGAAACTGGGACAAATTTACCTGCTGGAGCCTGTCGGATAGAGAAAGAGAGAGAAGGGGAGGGAGAATTATGTCCTGACAAAGACCTGTCATCGCTGTAACACTGCAACCCGTTCCCATGGCAACGTTGGAATGTTTTCTTTAATAACAGGCAGTTTGGAGTGTCTTCGTACTCTTCTGATCACATCACACACAATATATGTGCGCGCACACACACACAAACACACACACACACACACATACACATACACCCATGGTACATACATACACCCATGGTACAGTACTCAGCCAATCAGCTGTATTGTTCACTGAGAGACTGGGGGAACCTGGTGGCGATGTTATCCTGTATGTTTGTGTGTGTGTGTGATAGTTATCGACTTCTGAGGCGAAAGGAAAGCTGTGGTTGTTTACTGAATTTGTTAAGCCTTGAGCAAAGGAGAGACTAGAGGCTCAACATTAAAGATGGATACAGATACGAAGAGACAAGGAAATGGTGGAACTTCTCGAAGGGAGGTTATTCAAGGTGGTCAAAGTTATGAACTCATGCCCCTCCCTCTAGTGCTGTAGTTCTCAAGACCGGCCTTTTTTTGTGGTCTCGGCCTTGTCTTGGTCTCAACGTTATTTGGTCTCTGTCTTGTCTTAGCCATTCCATTTACATTTACATTTACAGCATTTATCAGACGCCCTTATCCAGAGTGACTTACAATCAGTAGTTACAGGGACAGTCCCCCCCTGGAGCAACTTAGGCCTAAGTGTCTTGCTCAGGGACACAATGGTAGTAAGCGGGATTTGAACCTGGGCCTTCTGGTTCATAGGCGAGTGTGTTACCCACTAGGCTACTACCACCCCTACCCTACCACCCCAGTCCACACACATCATACACATCAGATAATAGCGAAGATGGCAAATAAATGTCTGAAAGTGTCTGCAAAATCGGTGTTGGACATCAGAGGCATTGGTAAAATAAGTATTTTTTATTTATGTATTTTGTGTGCATATTGCCCATTAGTGCCTGGCTGTATGCCGATTTTGTAGAACCACCTTGACCAAAAAGTAAGATAACTAATTACAAGATAGGGGCAGTGGCGGCCTACTGGTTAAAGAAGTGGCCCCCTTAATCAGAAGGTTGTCTGTTCGATTCCCAATCCGCCAAGGTGCCACTGAGCAAAGTACCGTCCCCACACACTGCTCCCCGGACACCTGTCATAGCTGCCACTGCTCACCAAGGGTGATGGTTAAAAGCAGAGGACACATTTCATTGTGTCACCATGTGCTGTGCTGCAGTGTTTCACAATACATTTAGTTTTTATATAGCCCAAAATCACACACAGTATGTCTCAATGGGCTTTGACAGGCCCTACAGTTGACACCCCCACACCCTTCTGCACACAAGGAAAAACTCCACAGAAAAAAAACTCTAGGAGAGAGAAAAAAAAGAAAGGAAGAAACTTTGGGAAGGTGTCAGTGCAGGGCTGGTGATGACAATCACTTTACTTTATTCACTTTATTATTATTACAAGATTGTTGACTGGTTTCTTGTTGTCAAACTATGAGGATAAACTCTTCAATCTGATAAAGAATGTCATAGCACAGCAGGGTTCTTACACATTTTTACAAAAGAATTTCCATGACTTTTCAATGAAGCTAAGGCGTCATATATGTTCTCTGAAAACCATGTGATGGTTCATCATGTAAAGCCAGCAAAGATACTACATACTACAGTTGTAAATGTAGAAAACCGTTTCTCACACAGTCTTATAGGAACTATGTGCTTCATTTACGCGATCTTGGCTACATCATTACCTCCCCCCAGCAGAAATGCTGGAAGCTGACGTCCTTACATCCATATGTAAAGTGACCCTTTATGGATGACAGGATGCAGGTATGAAAGGTGGTGGTGCAGGTAAAAAAAGCATGAAAAAACAAGATTTAGCAGACTATCAATGATAAAGTAACCACTCATGTGGTTTCAGTACTGAAGAAGATAAAGCAAAAGTTCTTCCATGTTTGGACCCTATTTTGGTCTGTTTCAGGACCTTTTAACCATCAGTAACATATGACCCCAAACATCTGACCACAGTAATGATCAGCAAAATGAAGTCATCTATAATCTGGATCTATTACCACAGGATGTGTGTGTGTGTGTGTGTGTGTGTGTGTGTGTGTGTGTGTGTGTGTGTGTGTGTGTGTGTGTGAAATGAGATCCCCAACGGAGCTCCATGCTGATCTCTGTGGACCCTGGGGACCTCTCGAAAGCGTAAGGGCCTAGCAGACCCTGGTGACCTCCCGAACACCATCCAAAGTCTCTTTATATAGGTGGAGGTGACCAATGGCAGATTGCGGGTGGAGCTGGTAGACCTCAACTCCTCCCACAAAGTCAACCTAAAAGAGACACAGAACAGGAGCATACGTCCAGGGACGTAACACCCCCACCACCAAATATCAACCCTTTGGTTGATCCAAAAAGTGCACAAGATAAAGCATTCCCCCTCACACACACGTAACAGTGTGTGTGTGTGTGTTTGTGTGTGTGTGTGTGTGTGTGTGTGTGTGTGTTACTCCTTCCTGCTTCTGTACAGGTGTGTGTGCCGTTTGTATGTATGCCATTCTGTTGCCCTCTTTTACCTTCTGAGGTAATTGTGTTTTTTAATCAATCAATTTTTAATCAATCAAAGAGAGGCAACAGTGGCAAGAAAGAACTCCCTGAAAAAAGAAGAAACCTGGAGAGGACTCAAGGCTCAGCGAGGGACCCATCCGCCTCTGGTCAGTGCTGGATTACCCTGGGATGTTCAGAGATATCCAGGAAATACGGCATATAGAGGTTATTGCAGTCCAGTTGTGTATTATGATGTAGTGTTGATGTAGAATATTAGAGTTCAGGTCGATGACTATCAGGGGGGTTCAGCAGATGGCTTGTAAGCACCAGGCAGTACGGGCCAAGCAGGCAAATCCATACCACAACATCACTCCACACCAGGGTGCTCTACAGGAGAGTTTTACCATCCACATGGGAGTAGATGGTGAGGGATGAAGAAAAGACAAGCTGATTTGACAAGGATGTAAGACAGCAGAACATGAAATGCTCTCTGGTTGTAAAGGTTAATAGAACAAAAACTCAACTTTGGAAAAACATCCAATGAGTGTAAAAATGCATATTTCACAAAGCAAAACTTTTATTTCACAAAACTTTTTCTGCATTCACAGGTCACAAGAAAAAATTACGTGACCTGACTGGGTGGATTGTCACCTAAACCCTCATACGTGCCTTACCTTTCCACAATACCTTGATTAGCACACCTTTTATTAAAAACTAGAGGGTTATGACCAAGATCCTAGAAATTATGATATCACCAAACAAAAATATTGTTTTAGTTATTGCAGAGGTCAATAAAGGAAACATCACTACTGATGCCAGGCATGAAATACGCAACATAAACCATGCTGCGAATATGACCTGTCGTGTCTGACAAGTTAATGCAGTAAAGAAGTGGTGGCATTATCCTTAACGCCTCAGATGTAAATGAGACAAGAAGCCTGGACCAGTGACGTCACTCATCCTGTGCTCGTTTCTCATGAACCTTTGGCTAAAAGACACATGATCGTGTGATGTTTGTCTTGTTTATTTCCACCCAGTGTTAAAATACAGGGATCGAGTGAAGTGGTGTTTTTGGCACAGACTACCCTCCGTACAAAGGAACTGGTATGATGTTACACCCATGGGGTTAGTGGGCGAGCAGAGCCTACTTGGTATTGAAAAGAGCCCAGATTCAGTGGTGTGCTGGTCTTTATGTTACACAAACTAGATTTGTGCACACACACACACACAGCCAAACCAAATCCAGATCATTGTAATTTGTCGAGCTGTGGTAGGGGCTGAAAATTCTGTAAATTGTTAGTTATTTTCAGGAGTGTGGCTGTTCCTGTGTGTGAGAAATTTTCACTTGTTCTTGTAGATTGTTAAGATTTTTATCTATAAACGTACCCAATGAATTATTTAGTCACTACCAAATTTGTACATTTTCTGAATCTGAAAACAAAATTGTACTCATTTTGGGCCTCTGACCAGGTCAACTCCTTTGTGCTGATGGTCAGAGATCCATGTATTCAGTATCATTGGTCATTTCTATTTTAATTCTACTTGTCCGTTGTCTCTTGTCCATTCAACAGCTTACTGAGAACAAGAACAATTCCATGCATCTTCTGTGAAACTGACAATAAAGGAGAAAACCAAATAACCCACAATGTTTAACACACACACACTTCGCAAGGCTGTATTTTCTACTGGATTTTTGTCAAACTTTCTGTGTGTCATGTAAACAATGGGATAATGCACTTTAGCTGATATGAAGGCACACACACATGCACACACACTCCACATCAGCTCCCAAACCTGTGACATCACATCGAAGCCACAGGTCACGTTTCAGAAGCTGACTTCACCACAGTGACCGAATTTCCACTTTTTATAGGAAGCCCCCAGAAACACACACACACAGACTCACTGTGCTGCACCTCTACAGAACAGGGAAGTGGGTTCACATGGACTTTTCTTCTGAGTGTGTGTGTTGGCAGGTATTGCTGGATATTGCGTTACCCAGACACACAACGTCTACTGTGTGTTCGCTCTCACACACGACTACCGTCTGTAGGAAATTTCCTGCAGCTAAAATGTCAAATGTTCTGCATTCACTTCAGCAGGTACAGTGTGTGATGTGTGTGGTTTGTGAAGACGTTGTCTGCTGTGTGGATGGATGATTGTCACTATTTCAGGGTTTTGTGTGTGCTGTATGCGCACTTTCACAATATCGTGTGTTAGGTGAATAAGATGTTAGAATGCATTAGAATGTATAAATAAACTATTCCTTGTTTGTGTGTGTGTGTGTTTTCAGCCAAAGAATGCTGTTTAGTCCCAACACCAGATTTATGGTGAGAACTCACTTTACAGCCCTTACACACACATTTACACACACACACACACACACACACACACACACACACAGTGAATACTAATGATGCAGGCATTCTAATGATGTT
Source organism: Denticeps clupeoides (assembly GCF_900700375.1). Lineage (NCBI taxonomy): Eukaryota > Metazoa > Chordata > Actinopteri > Clupeiformes > Denticipitidae > Denticeps > Denticeps clupeoides. Next base: position 5,398,923 of record NC_041713.1, on the reverse strand, counting down.
AGCTCTGTGTGTGTGTGTGTGTGTGTCTGGGGAGCAGAGTGTAGGGACGGTACTTCGCTAAGTGGCACCTCAGTGGTATTCAAACTGGCAATCTTCCGCTTACAGGTCTGCTTCCTTACTAGAGAGAGAGAGAGAGAGAGAGAGCGAGAGAGATAGATAGATATATAGATAAATAGAGAGAGAGAGAGAGAGAGAGAGAGAGGAACATACCTATTGGATGGAACACAGTTGAGTAGGGTGGTAGTAGCCTAGTGGGTAACACACTCGCCTATGAACCCAGGTCCCACTTACTACCATTGTGTCCCTGAGCAAGACACTTAACCCTGAGTGTCTCCAGTAACTACTGATTGTAAGTTGCTCTGGATAAGGCCATCTGAAAAGTGCTGTATTTGTATAATGTAACCTCTTTTCGAAGACTGAGGAATACCTACAAAGTTCCTTTTTCTTACTAAGCAATTCATCATGTGGGGATGTTGGGGGAAACATGATCAGTTTTATTACTAATGAGGGTGTAAATACTCCCAGATATGACTTAAGTTGCACTGTATGATGCTTTATTATTGACGTGGGCTGGAATCTTTATTTACCATACCAGAGGGAGAACAAATCGGTAGAACCAGAACTAACACAACTTACTAAATAAGGGACATTTTATTCAACGTATATGTAGGATTTTGCAGGTCAGCTGATTTGATCACTTGGTAGGTTCTACCCCTAAGAGAAGAAATAGATTTTTCTTGCCCTTCCATGAATGGTAATGGTGCTCATGGGAAAATGAACAGCATTTATTAACTTTGAAGTTTTCCAGATATTCCGCATGGCGTGTCTACATGTGTTCTTAAATGTCAGATCGGTTGTTGGTCTTTTCGGTGGGACGTGTTCTGGCCTCCCCTGTGTCAAATGTATGTCTGTGGGTGTGTGTGATTATTTTTGGTCATTTTGTCATGGCGGATTTGTGCGCTGCGGTGTGGCCTTGTTTCTCCTGCCGCACACACGCTTGTCTGAAAGTGGTTGTGCGCGTCAGATTGGCCCGGGATTGCAGTGCACTGCATGCGGACCCTCCCTCATCCCCCTGTCTCGGTGCCCCATTATTGAAGGGTGTAGGGGGTGCAAACTCCTCTTGGTGGCTTAGGAAATGTTGTGGGCTCATTTCCATCCAGTCCAGCTGTATACTTGGTGGTATATACTATACTAAGGTGGTAGTAGCCTAGTGGGTAAGACACTCGCCTGTGAACCAGAAGACCCGGGTTCAAATCCCACTTACTACCATTGTGTCCCTGAGCAAGACACTTAACCTTAAGTTGCTCCAGGGAGACTGTCCCTGTAAATACTGATTGTAAGTCGCGTCTGATAAATGCTGTAAATGTAAATGTAATGTACTTGTGTACGTGTGTGTGTGTGTGTGTATGTGTGAGACCATAAAACAACACCCTCATAAAAAGTAGAATGTCACTGAATATGTAATTTCATAATTTTGCCAGAAATAAAGTTTGATTTTAAAAGAAAAAGTGAAGTGGACGTCATTGTGATACACAGCACAGCACACGGTGACACAACGAAATGTGTCCTCTACATTTAACCACCACCCTTGGTGAGTAGTGGGCACCCATGTGAGCAGTGTGTGGGGACGATACCTTGCTCAGTGGCACCTTAGGATTCGAACCCGCAACCTTCCGATTATGGGTCCATTTTCGTTACTTACTAGGCCACCACTGCTCCCACAGAGCTGTTCGATGTCCAATATTTACAGAATTTCAACATCAATGCACCCTCTTCAACCTGATCAACTTTCCTGTTCCATCCTATTTGTTTAATTCTATCTATTTGTATTGATTTATATAATTTACATTTATGGCATTTATCAGACACCCTTATCCAGAGCGACTTATATCAGTAGTTACAGGGACAGTCCCCCCTTGGAGACACTCAGGGTGTCTCGCTCAGGAACACAATGGTTGTAAGTGGGATTTGAACCAGGGACTTTGTTGTTACAGGCCCATCTTAAACTTTTATAGTTAGTTGTTTAGTGTTTTTGTAACATTTTAGACCATTTATGATGACAATTTGAATTTTTATTTTATTTTTATTGTGATCAGAAGTTCATTTAATATAACATAACATAATATTTAGCAGAAGTATGCAGAGTTACTTTTACATGTAGAAGTTCTTTGACATTTATTATACATATTGTCAGGATCCGGTCCTTAAGGGGCTACTCCACGTCTGTAGTTGCATGTTAGTTCTGTGTTGCTTAGTTTCCTCACCTTTGTAGGATTGTATAAAGCTGTCCTGTTTGTGTTTGTTCTCCGTAGGGTTGTAGTTGAGTGACGTTTTCCCCTGTCTTGTGTACTAAATTTCCCTGTCTCGTGATGTCGTGCGTATGCGTCCTCCTTCCTGCCATGTCTAGCCACTGTGACACATATTTATATTTCTACTTATTTGTTTTGAGGGAGCCTGGGTCCCCACAAATGGTGGTGTAATGTGACACACATTAAAATCCAGTTGCGGATTTCCTTCAACCCCTTGCTTATCTAATAAATACTGCAATAATCTACAGGGTGGAGAAGTTTAAATGTGACCCACATCAGAGTTGAAGGGTTATAAGTCAGGAGGTTAATATAAATATATAAACCCATTAAATGTAGGACGTGTGTATTTGTGTGTCTGTACGTTTCAGCGTTTGTATGCCAACATGTGTGAGCATACCTATGGCACATGTATGGACACCGCATCCATGCGCACACACACGGCAGCGGCAGTGCTTTTGAGGAAATGTGCTTGCTTGATGCATGTCTGCATGAAAGTGTGTATGCATAAGCACTGGTAAAAGTGTCAATGTGCATGTATGCACGCATGTTTGGGAACTAGTGCATTCTTGAGCAAGGATGCATGTGTAAATTAGTGTGTGTGTGTGTGTGTGTGTGTGTGTGTGTGTGTAGGGTGAAGTGTGTTTGCTCTGTGGGAATCCTGCCGGCGAACCTCCATGTTTATTCATGCACTGCTGCTAGTGAGACAAAGAGCATTAATACATATAAATCTCTGTATGTCCCCAATAAAGCGTCTCGCTGCCGTCTAGACTTAAAACGGTTAAACGCGGTGCCCTGATTCCCTCCCTCCCTCCCTCCCTCCCTCCTCTTCGCCACCCCTCAGCGCAGGGGGTGGGGTTGAAGTGAGCATTCTATTGAGTTCTTAGCTGGGCTAATCTGGCCCATGTGACAGGCGCTCGCGGCCCACTGCAGGAATGCTGCCGGGGATGAAAAGAGACAGGGGCTTACCCTGCAGGGGGGCAACACTGCGTGTCCCCAAAACACCGCGCCCCTCTGCCAGGGGAGAGAAAGTTCTCAGGGTTCAGAGCAGCATCGCCAAATGAGTGGAATTGGACAGGGGGGCGGGGCCGGATCTAATTGAGGGGTAATTTGCTCCCCAAACTGCTGATGAAATTGCTCATTAGTCATTCTTCTGTTCAAATTTGCACCTTCCCCCAATTTCCTTTTTAGTGGCTGTTGAAAATTCTGCGTGCTCATTGTATTGTAGCATCTCCATTAACCTCATTGCTTGCATGAAGCAATTAGGGGAAAAAAACATATTTTACATAACTTGGTGTCTATAAGCCACATGACATATTAAAATGCACCAGCACCTTCAAGAATTCTGTCTACAAGGGACTTACCTTCTGTTAGAAGGCTGTCTGGGAAATGTGTCTGTCTATCTCTCTGTTTACCTGTGCATTAACCTCCATGATTGTCTATCTCCATGTTTACCTGTACATTTACCTTCATGTCTGTCTTACTGTCTGTCTCTCTGTTTCTCTTTATGTCTGTCTGTCTCTCTGTTTATCTGTACATTTACCTTCATGTCTGTCTATCTCTCTGTTTACCTGTACATTTACCTTCATGTCTGTCTATCTCTCTGTTTACCTGTGCATTTACCTTCATGTCTGTCTGTCTCTCTGTTTCCCTTATGTATTTACCTTCATGTCTGTCTGACTGTCTGTCTCTTTGCATCCAAGTCATCCTTATGCTTGCCTGCATGCCTGCTCGTCTGTCTGTCTGCAATCTTGTGCTTTAGTTTGCATGGCTCTCTGTCTCTTCTATATGACAGCATTTACTTTCCATTCTGTATGTCTCTTCATCCATGTGATTGTGAAATAATCTTAATTTCTTTCTGTTTGCCTGTCTGCAAGTGCATTAATCCCATTAATCTTAATGCCTGCCCACTTATCTGTCTGCCTGTTTTTGTCTATTTGTCTGTCTGTCTGTCTGTCTGTATGAGTTTTGACCATCCCAGTTTTGCAGCCATGTGGTTTAGATCAGGGAGGTCTGAGGTTCTCTCCATCTTTTTGCAGTAACTGTGTTGTATTTGTTTATGCTCGGACTGTCAGGAACAGAGAGTTCTCTCCTTGCTGTTGAGGTCAGCTGCTGCGGCTACAGGCGTCAGGCCCTCGGTTTTACAGGTACGCACTGTTCCCAGATCAGTCTCCACAACCCCTCACTCTGCAAACACTCCGCTTTATAGTTGATCGTCACACTTCCACGGACTACTTCTCATTTCGTACCGCAGGTTTCAGATTTCAAATGTTCCTGGCAGACACCGTAAGCAGGGATTAAAAAAGGTTCAAAGAATGAAAAATTGCAGATTGTTCCAGTGAAAACGTCATTTTCGGTTCTAGATAACCTGTTAATAATGTTATTTTAACGTTCCAATTCATTTGTAAAACATTATTGATGATAATTGAAAACATGTGTGTGCCTCACTTTGCTCTGAATCAATTTTAGCTCCGGCAGATCCCTCCATCCTTCATGTAAAACAGAGTGGTAAAATGGATTATCTATGCTTATCTTTACAGTTTTGTATCATTTGCTGAAACAATTTGAGAAAAATTAACATATTGAATGGACCCAAAAAGAACAGTTAACAATGAGGGTAAGAATTTTGTTCTGAACAAACTCAAGGGGCAAAACTTTTCATTTTTGATATATGACTCTGGTAAGAGACATTCAAATGTGATAGTTGGATGCATACATATCATATTATATTTCATTATATAATATATATTTACAGTGCTTCCAGAAAGCATTCATGGCGCATCACTTTGTTTTTGTTATGTTACAGCCTTTTTCCAAAATTTATGAAATTATTTTTTCCCCTTAGAATTCTACACAAAACACCCCAAAAATGACAATGTGAGAAAAAGCCATTTGCTAAAATCCTTTAAGTGCTTTCCCCCTCATTAGTGTACACACTGCACCCCATATTGACAGAAAAACACAGAGTTGTTACATTGTTTATTACAAAATTGTTACATTTTAACAAATTTTTAAAAAAGAAAAACTGATATATACACGTGGTCCTAAGTATTCAGACCCTTTGCTGTGATGCTCATATATGTAACTCTGATGCTGTCCATTTCTTCTGATCGTCCTTGACATGGTTCTACACCTTAGGGTTAAGTGTCTTGCTCAGGGACACGATGGTAGTAAGTGGGATTTGAACCCGTGTCTTCTGGTTCATAGGCGAGTGTGTTACCCATGTTATGTTATTTTACGTTTTGAAGTTGATTTTTTGAGTGACTTCTGTTCCCTCTTTCACACCCTGTGGGTGTCCCAACTGCTACAGTCCAGTTAGCATCAGAGTGCTAATGAAAACATGATATTAAAACTGATATCAGCGCTGCACTGGACCTGATGCCTTAGCAAGATAAAGCGGCCTCTCTCTCTCTCTCTCTCTCTCTCTCTCTCTCTCTCTCTCTCTCTCACACACACACACACACACACACACACACACTCTCGCCTCAGCTGTCCTGACCCACAATAGGCTGAGCATCTTTTGTAGCATTAACGGTTTGTAGGAACCCCAGAACAATGCATGAGAAATAAGGAGCACAGAGTTCCCACACACACACACACACACACACACACACTCACTCCGCCCCCCTAGAGATGGCCAAACCTGCACACAGCTGATCCAACCCCCCCAGGGGCCCCCACTTTTGTGAAAGAAACACACAAACATGCACATATACACACAGTTGCACAAATATTGATTATGTGTGCTCAGGTTTAAAGTAAACACAAACATTCTGAGCTTATTCTATTGTTGCCGGTGTGTGTGTATGTGTGTGTGTGTGTGTGTGTGTGGGTGTGTGTGAGAGAGAGAGAGACTTTGGTGCTTGTAGCGGACGCTGTCTCAGGCTGGATTAATTTGTATTGTCATGAGATGTTGTGGGGGTTTGGAGGAAGCCTCTCTCTCTTGCTCTCTCACACAAACACCAACACGCACACACACACACACTGAGCTGCATGAACTAATGCGGACAAAAAAACTAATTAAATTCTGCTGTCTCTGAATATACAGGCCAGCAACAAAGGAAAAAGGCCTGAATAAACGAGAAACTCATCATTCCGCTGCATGGTTGGGGTTCACTTGTGCCACCCTGAGAAGAGGCAGTGCGGAGTGGTATCAAGTGCTGATGCTCCTCACACACACGCACATGCGTTGCAAGCCCAGATTCCTGGAGCATGTTAAAGCTTGACAACGCACATACGTTTGCATCTGCAGGGTCAGTAACGCTCCACCATCACTACTGACGGCCTGCAGTTTATACAGCCAGCACCAAGTGTTCATTTGTGGAGACTGAATTTTGAGCAGACAATAGCTTGAACCAGGTTTTATTTCATATAAACATATAACAGACAAAAATGGCCATAATGTCACAAAGGAGGCTTTCAGGGACTTAAAGATTTACACTCAAAACCTTTCGTTTCATAACCTTTTAGACACTGTAAGTTGTGTCTCGACCGGCTTCAGGTTAAAAACTGACCCAAGCAACCAGGATCAAGGGGCTAAAATTGACTTTACTTGTTTCTGTGTTGTGTTTGTGAGTGTGGCACCATGAGCCGCTCCTTTCCTGCCTCCCTCCCTCCCTCCCGGGTTTATTCCCACACTCCTTTGCCACTGCGCTGTCAGCTCCAATCAAATTGCAGCTCCTTATTGATTCCCAGCCACCTGTGCTGCATAAGCCCCGCCCACCTACACGGCCTCCAGGGGAACTGTCACATGGTGTGCTTTGCAGTCCATTTGTCACCAATTGTCAGCATTTAGTGGACCACTGGTGTGTGTTATGTGTGTGTGTGTGTGTGTGTGAGGGTTCAGGGCAGCTCTATCTAACAGGATCAGAAAACCCCCCATTGGGAGGAAGCTGGGACCTCAACTCAGACCAGGCCTGCTGAGCGTGTAAGCGTGGAGAAGAGTAAAAGGGCGACGTCATAATCCTGCACAACTGTCACACACACTCTATACACACTATCGTCTGCATGGACTGGGAGGAAGGTTCTCGTTTTTTTTTTTTTTAAACGATCTGTCTGCATGTTTATGAGATGACTATTATATTTACTGAATCACTTTTTTTTAGCAATTCTACTTCAAGGAGCAAAACACCTCTGCAGATCTGCACCACATTACGCAAAATGTCTGCTTCACACTTTTGCAAAACTCCACGCACAGTGATTTTCAAAAGACTACACACTTAACACCTTATACAGAGATAAGGATTGGAAGGTCACTTCCTCGTCAAGAAGAAGCACTGGCTTCCCGATGACCACACATGTGAACAACTTGGTGGAGAAACACACACGTGCTTAACTGAAGACACAGGACTGCAGGCAAGTTCATCTGTCTTTTACAAAAATGGAAGGACTTAGAAGAAGAAGAGTGAGAATGAGAGGACACCCATGTTCACTCACATGCAAGAGGCGGCTATTGCAGGCGTGGATTTGGCCAACAACTGTGTCAGATTGAGAGAAATCCAACGATCACAATGATCACATCTGCGTCATGAGTGTGTGCATGTATGTATTGTTCACCTTACTAAGGTGTGCAGGTTAGTGCACACGTAACCTAGTTCCATGTAAAATTACTGCGAAATACACCCAGGCTAAATTCAACATTATCTTTCGCTGTGTTTCAGAGAGGCTTGCAAATGGAGGCTGAGGAAATCCAACAGGACAAAAAAATGTAGATTTACATGAGGCCAGATTTAATCTCTAGAAGACTAAAAGAAAAGGGAGAAATGTAATTGGACAGAGGACAAATATCGCTGTGCCAGGATATGAAAGTGAAAGTGATTGTCATTGTGAAACAATGCAGCACAGCACATGGTGACACAACGAAATGTGTCCTCTGCTTTTAACCATCACCCTTGGTGAGCAGTGGGCAGCCATGACAGGCGCCCGGGGAGCAGCGTGTGGGAACGGTGATTTGCTCAGTGGCACCTCAGTGGTGCCTTGGCAGATTGGGATTCGAACCGCCAACCTTCTAATTATTGGGCCCTTTCCTTAACCGCTAGGCCACCAGTGCCCCATAAATGAGGGGGTAAAATCACTCTTTGCGCTGCCATTACCTAAAATGGGCTCTTCCACCACCATGCAAATCTGGGATTGTACAACACCGATCTAATACTTTCATTTCTTAACCAATTACACCACATCATCACAGCATTACACCAAGTGAACCAGAAGCAGTACATGGTGGTTTGGGACATCGTATCTTTCCACAGTTCTGCTCCGGTTTCATCAGCACCCTCCATTTGCAGTACTATACCTCCCACCATACTGCCCCCTGACTTGCTAATGAAGACATATGGACGACATCTTATGGCCTGATCCAGCTAGACGGCAAGATGATTAGAGTTACGGTGTTTGTTGGGGAGGGTCTATGTTTCTGAATAACATTTACAAATGTGTTTTGAATCTCTTACAGTTGCCTCTAACTGTTTGAAACAGTGGGGGATCATTGACCGGCTTTGCAAGTGACACGAGAGCAAAATGTTATTTTTAAAAATGTGTTTATGGCTTTTGGATGAAATGTGTCATTTTGCAGACAGACTGGGGTATTCTGCAAATTGGGCATGGTGTTTGGAAAGAGAATAACTGTGACTGTCTAGCAGTCTTTGCTTTTTACACATTTGTTACTTATTTATTCACATCTATAGTCATAATTATTCACGTGACACCAGTAAGAGTTTTTAAGAAAAAAACATAGTCATCCTTTCAACTCCAAATCTGTTTCTTATCATGACGTTTTAACAACAAATATTACAATTTGGCATGGTACAAAGAAATAATAATAAAAAACAGGAGGTACCCTGGGAAGTTTCGTTAAGGTGAGAATAGTTGAAGTTCACAGAATGTACCCTTGTGGTCCCCATAGTCACAGACGACCTTTGATTGCTCCGTCATATTTTGGATAATTGCTGCAGGCTCCGGGGACCCGGATCCATTGAACAGTGGCGGTTGTGTCAGAACGGCCCGACCATACGTCCAGGGAGGTGTCGGTGGGGAGAATCCTGGAGCCGCCGTAATCCCTGCCTCACGCAGGAACGCCACAGGACCCGTGGCCCTGAAAGAGTTCCCTCACAACTCAGCTGACAGTGTGTGAGAGACAGCGTTCACCGCCGATTCCACGCGTCCATATGGAACAGATCAGGACAAACAGTGAGGACAGGAGGGTTGTAGTTACCAAAACACCTCCCATACCAACAAAACCACATTCACGTCCGTCAGCAGGTCCCCAAACCTGGAGGACCACAGGCCGTGCTGGAAAGCAGGGTGAGGTAGGGGTCGGGCATGGGGAGGAGGGGCGGGGTCTATGGAGGTTAATGTAAGAAGAAGACTCGTGATGGAGTAATGTGGACATCAATGTAGAAATGTTGCATGAGGCCTTTCTTTTATTAAATCGCTTCAGGTTGCCCAGTAGGTTGGTGAGACGCTACTTCAGATCTCTGGAGTGGCACACCACAAAGCAAGCTGTTTCTGGCATTCTGATTGGTTGAGAGACCCTCAAATCCATCTCTTTTAATATGAATCCACTTCATTTTGTTTATGTGCTTTACAAATGTAATCTGCTACTTTCCGGAATTCCAAAAAATTATATATAAAAAAAAAAAAAGGGGACATTCAGGCAGGGACATTTCTGGGGTGTAAATGTCACACGTTCTCTTACTCTGGCGGATTTGTGTTGTGTTGCCGTGTTTAATGGTGATGAAGCATCTGTTCCTTCTTTACCCTCAAGTACCCCTGCTGATGCCTCATGTGTGTGTGAGTGTGTGTGTGGCTGCTTCAGCCTTGTTAGGATCTCTTGACCCAAAGAACTGGGGAGGTCAGCAAAACGGACACTGCTGATTGATTCTCCCATTCTTCACTGCTGCGGTCTTCCTTTTCATCACACACACACACACACACACACACACACACACACACACACACACACACACGCACACCACTGTAACGCCAGCATCTGTGCGGCTTCAAAACAAAACCACTGTGTGGCGGGAACATTCTTGACTAAGAGAAATGGTCTCTAATGTATCTTACAGAGAAACAAAACTAAGTTAGATTACTTTTATATTGTGACTTTCCGGATCATCCAGTCAGGTCATAATGATGGGACATACATGAAGAGAAGTACAGTGAAGATTTCATGTACGACCCAGCCGCTGGTCCTGTTGCTAAGCCATGTTTTTTGGTCCATTACGTGGCAAATGTCTGTGGCCAGGAATGCAAGTTAAATGACATTTAAAGACAAGATCAGAGTGCTGAAATCGTCTGTTTTCATGTGACACCATACCTAGGATGCTTGTTGTCCCCTCACCACGCGAGCCGGGGACAGCCTTTGGTACGTAGGAAAAGTCTCACACACACTGCGTGTCCACAGGGGTCCGACCTCTGATGGACCAAAAGGCGACAAAGTGAAAGAACTCTCTCGGTGCGTGGGGTCTGTAACCCCTGTACATTCTGACGGAAGACCTGGCGGGTGAGGTGTGTGTTTCTTTGTGTGTGTGTATATGTGCTTCAGGCTCACACACACATACACACACACACATGCACAGCCAGCCAAAGAGACTACAGCAGCAGGATGCGATTAATGACCACAGAATTAGATTGTTACAATATGGCCTCCCTCCTCCCTCACCTTCCACTACTGGACTCCCATATTTCACTGCTGTGTGAGTGTGTGTGTGTGTGTGTGTGTGTGTGAGTGTTTTATTTCTTCTTCTCTTGTTGTGTGTCTTTTTCCCTCCGCTGCTTCATGCTCCCTCGCTTGGTTGTGGCCCATTAACATTCAGCTGTGTGTTTATGCACCCGGCTGTCCCTCTGTCTCCTCGTCCAAATGAAAACTCTTCTGAAGCTACAGCCAGGCTTGTGCAAAAGCGAGAGCTGACTACACAGCCGTAAATAAATTCACGTACAGTACGGTCACACATCCTGGATTCAGTACACTTTGACAACGCATTTCATGCAAATAGCTGCCGTTTATCTTTATTTTTCTGATGCGCTACAATCCGCATCAGCCTGAATAATATGTCAACATGAACATTATTTTAATTAAAGCACAGTATTAGTACAGTAACACTGGACATCCACGTTACAGTTGGCATGTCAGCATGTCAGTATTTTTACATATTTAATATTTGTATTCTGAATACATGTAGACGCCACATGTATTCTGTTGCGTCCCACCCGGACTATAAAGACTTGATAGAGCAGCATATCAGTTATTTGTCATCTGTATATTTGAGGAGAGGGACTAACTACCCACCCAACCTCTTTTCATTTGAGTTTTTCTGTCTTCCAGAAAACGAACTTTAATTATGTTCTTATAAGCCAAGCAATAAAAGGGAGGAGGCTGTAGTGATGATTGACTTTACTTCATTCTGGACAATTGAAACCCCCCTCCATCTCCTACACTTTTAATATCTGGGGACCACACCCACTACCAACCAAAACAGTGTTTAAAAACAGATTTAATTCAAAATTCAAAACTCAATGCACAATTTTAGGAATTCCATAATTTTTCATGTTTGGCCAACTTTGGTGTATTTTCTGCTGCCCCATGTTAGTCCCGGCGCCTTGAGGGACGTCTGTTGGCCAAATGTGGCTTGTGGCGCACTTGGTCCTCAGGGTTGAGACAGAGGAGGGGTCTGGGGGTCTGGGGGTCCGGGTCACTGGCAAAGCTCCTGGAGTTTGTGGAATGAAGGAGAGGATTTCTCCAGACGACTGCGTGAGCAGCTCAGCTCGAAAGCCTGTGTTTGTTGACACGTCGTGGAGAGAAATTTTTCAGCGTTTTTCACAGCAATCGCTGCTCTGAAAAATGCAGAGTTTTCTCCGAGTCGGACAGATGCCTGGGCTGTGTGTTTGCTGTGCATTGGTGTAGATAGACACACTCTAATATTTAGCTAGCATGTGTGGTAGCCATGGGGACTGTGTGTGTGTGTGTGTGTGTGTCCTCTATGATCTCAATCCAAGAGCCTTCAGAGTTTCCTGGGGGAGGGGTGCTTCCACTGAGCCCAGGCCATTACTGACCATGATGAGACGCTGTCAAAAAAATCTATTCATTTATAAGTAATTATATTAGAAAATTGGATTCTTTTAAAAAAACATGCACAGCTACTCTAATCAGAACAGTTGTAGTTACTGTTACTAGATAGATAGATAGATAGATAGATAGATAGATAGATAGATAGATAGATAGATAGATAGATAGATAGATAGATTAGAAATCAAATCATCTCTCTCTCTCTCTCTCTCTCTCTCTCTCTTACACACACACACACACACACACACACACACACACACACACAGGTAACCATGCTTCTGTGTGAACACTGCTATGACAGGAATCTTAGAGAAAACAGAAACTGATGCTCACCTTGGGTCCGTCTTTTCCCTTGCTGTCCCTCTCTCTTTTGCAGTGTAAGATGAAGTTCCAGAGCCTTGTGTGAAATTCCAGAGAAAAAGCGGGAAACGGAAATAATGACACTTTAACCAAAGTTGGCTAGTTGTCTGTATGCTGGAGAGGACGAACTAACTACCTTTTGGTTAAAGTGTCATTATTTCTGTTTCCTGTCTGTTTTACCTGTGTCTGTGTGTAAGAGAGAGAGAGCTGGAGAGAGAGAGAGAGATGATTTGATTTCTTATCAACAAATTCTAATCTAACAAATTCATCATGCCTAAATGAAACGCAATTGCTATGGTCTGTGTGTTTTGCATTGAAAATAAGATCGAAATGATCACTTCTTATTTTAAAAAGGTAGAAGTAAATGAATAACCAGAAGTATAGTGTCATTTCTGGATCTGTTAAACATGTGGCCGACTCTATAATCCGTCTGCTCACACCTGTTCTTCCAGCTGCCTCTGTTGCTGCATGCTCTCTCTCTCCTTGTGTGTGTGTGTGTGTGTGTGTGTGTGTGTGTGTGTGTGTGTGTGTGTGTCTGTGTTAGAGAGAGCGAGAGAGAGAGACCAAATAAGCTTCTGGTTTAGCTCTTTCTGTCTGTACCTGGTGTGTGATGGCAGTGAAATATCTGTAAAAGCCATCATTTCATGAGTGTTTCACACTGAGAAGGTTTTCCTTGTCTGAGAATCCAGGACATCTAGCAGCGGCCATGAATGGAGTGGTTTTATGGCTGCATAAGACAGAACATCTTGAGCAGTGGTCACAAATAAAACATTTAGTCCGTTTGTTCAAATGCTGCGTACCTTTCTGAATCAGCCAACGTAACACATGGGGCGCGTTCGTATAATGCCACATACAGCATATCGGAAGCTACTGCTGGCCAGTTATCTGTATGTTGGAGAGGAGGAACTAACTACCTTTTGGTTAAAGTGTCATTATTTCTGTTTGCTATATCAATAAGTGTGTGTGTGTGTGTGTGTGTGTGTGTAAATGAACGGACATTATTTTTGCACAAGTACACACACACACACGTAAGTGCAAGCGACAGATCTCACTAGAGAAGTGCAGCACGAAAGAGGAAACAAAACTGTCTGGTTGTACAGACGGCTCGGTGGGAATAGAGATGAGACACTGCTGCGCGCCGTGGGCTGTGAAGTCGATTTCAGGCTCGAGCGCGGTGCACAGTGCTGCTGATCGATGTGATAAAACAGCGATGTGTGCTCGCTCCACATCAGAAGAGGAATTTCTGTGTTGTGCATTTTTTTTAACAGAAAACCTCAATTGAATCTGTGTGTGTGCGTGTTTGTGATAGTAATATTATATCTTTGTCGCATATCTGTGTAGATCAAACATGACATTTCAATTGATATTTGGAGAAATGCGTATTTTATATATTTATATTTCTCCAAACATCAACTGAAATGTTGTGTCATGTCATGTGAAATACATATACATATACATGCATATATACATATTATTTAGTTATTTATGTCTTTTTCTGCGCACATTGGCAGTTAAAAAAAGGCCCAGCTTTAGTGAGGACATTTGACACACAAACGCACAGGTCAAGAGAATAAAAAACCCACTATAGGCTGTATTCGAAACCCACCGGTCCACTCACTCCAGTGGACAACTGTGGCCAGAAGTGGAAACACACACCTTCTCCCACAGAAAGAAGGGGTTTGGAGTGATAAACAGAAGGAAAATCAGGGTCGCGGTGAAGGGCTGAATGCTCCCCTCTGATTGGACAAATCTCTTTTCTTTCCCTCAGAGAGACAGAAGGAAGTGAAAGTGGTGTGGTGAAGCCAGGCAGCCATCGAGGAGCGACTTAATACAGTGGAAGAAATATGGAGGAGCTTCCAAAGGTCGGCAAGTTCCACCGGTTCTTCTGCCCTGGTGGGACACAAAGGTCGGAAACAACAGGCAAAAGTCCAGTTAGGGGTTATTAGGGTTCAAAGTAAGAGCTGTGAGCACTGCACAGAATCGTTTCTCTTGCCTTTTATCTTTTCTCGAGACGTTTGATCTCGCCATGGCTTCACCAGGCACTCGACCTCAAGCACAAGTTTCCTGTGGAACACAGAGTGTGGACAAAATCATCTACTCTTAGGCACAGCGTGGGTGGACTGATATGGATGAGATGACTGTGGGGGCATAATAATTAAGCAAAAATACACAATAGCCATTACACTAAAACTAATTATTGTTAGCTAACAATTCATTACAGTTAATTAAGAGGGACAATTGATGAAACTGTGACGGGGTCAAGGCATCCAAGGCTCACTGAAGGTAGGTGTTTTCTATTAGATGTGCAATTTGCAAAAGGTGTCAGAATGGTATAGATTAAGGATCACTGAATTATTGGTGATTGGCAAGGTTGGAAAGACTTGTGTTTAAGGCCTCAGTCACACAGACGTCTGAACCAGGCGTTTATCTGGCGTTTGCAGTGTCCGGTGAGCGTGATCTGGACACCGACCTTTTTTCTTTATCATTGGAGTGTCCACACGGGCATTTAGCATTAGGATGGTGTTAAATAAACGCTGCATGCGACATTTCCTTTCGTTCGGAGGGTGTTCATTTCGAACATCCTTGCGGACAAGGCCTAAATGGAATATTTACATTTACATTTATGGCATTTATCAGACGCCCTTATCCAGAGTGACATACAATCAGTAGTGACAGGGACAGTCCCCCCCCCCCCCTGGAGCAACTTAGGGTTAAGTGTCTTGCTCAGGGACACAGTAGTAAGCGGGGTTTGAACCCGGGTCTTCTGGTTCATAGGCGAGTGTGTTACCCACTAGGCTACGACCACCCTCAGTTGCTCAGTTGGTGTCCATACAGCCACTGAAGAACGTAGCATTGGACACACAGTGAGAGAATCCAAGCTCGCCATGGTCCTGCTCCTGGGGACATGCCGCAGGCCTAATGCAGCGGACTCCTGGGAGAGTAGTTCCGGTGGTAATCCCGTGCAGGTGTGTGTGTGTGAGTGAGAGAAAGCGAGTCTCAGGCACACGTAACGAGATTATGGTAATATCATTAAGCTTTGCCGTACCGACGTCTGCTACCAGCCTCTTCATGCAGAGGAGCACAGTTAAAGCAACCTGAACCGTGTACAAAAAGTCATTTCTAATGTTGCTATAAAGACGCATGGCTAATCTGAGGACACGGAACTGAAATGGGGTATGTGCTTCAACCATAACACCCAAGAAGTAGTTCCAGATAAAATAGTTTCCAGATAGAGACCAGATATAGAGCTATAGAAACCTTTTTTTTTTTTTAAAGAAAGGTGTGGACCTCTGTTTCCTGTTTTAACTTAACTTTAAACCAGAGTTGACGGAGCAACTGCAAACCGGAACCTGGACTGGACGAGGACGAGAAAAATTGTGGTTCTACCTTTGAGGCGTCTTCCTGGGACAAAGCAGACATCAAGATGTTTGTCCTGACAAACATGTCATTCTCTCTTGCCTCTAGCCCTGAAACCAAACTGCAAAAATTACTTGGAAAAAAAACAAAACATTTCTCACAAAAACTAGCGTTCATGCTCACATGAGGTGGCATTTCAGGCTATTTGAATAAGTCACTTTACAAATGTTCAGTGGTAAACATTTTTTTTCACATTCACAGGTTAAATACATGAGGATGTCACCTCACATCAACTGAACAGAAACAGTCATTTTGATTTATTCACATTTAAACTGGGCTAGTATGAGTTTCTTCTGTGCCCCATGATGTCCCCTTTTGTTCCACTTGTCCTTGTGTGAATTTCATTTCTTATTTTGTTTTTTATTTGACGTTTGCTTCTGAAGGTGACTTGCCACTCTCTTCTCTTGCTTGTTCTCGCCCCTCAGTCTTGGCAGGGACCACCCATCAGCGCTCCAGCGGGACCTGTTCAGAATGATAATGTGGAACCCTGGGAAACCTGCCTGCAGAGCGGGGCCGTCTGTGAAAGAGAAAAATTTGGTCTTGTTTCCGACGCAGCCCAGGAGCCTCCATCAGCAACACACACACACACACACACACACACACACAGGAGACCGCATGCAATCCTTCTGCATGCAATGTAACAGACACACTCAGTCTGTACTTGCACAAATGTGTGTCAGATTTACTAAGACTTTTGAACTGAATATGCACCAACATTACAAGGACATTTAGGACTATGGGGACAGGGCTGCTATAAAATGTGTATTCTGTATAATTTCCGTATATATTGGTAGGTACAAGTGTGTTTATATTGGTTTGTGATAGTGAAGACACTGTGTATGTGTGTGTTTGCTGTTTGCTTGCAGTATGACAACAGAACAGAAAAAGAGAAAAAAAATGTCACCTGGTTTGGTTTTGGTAAACTTATTTTAAACTTATTAAACAATGTAAAATGAAAGCACTATGGCCTGTTTTTTTTTTTTTTTTTCAAATAAAAACCATGTTCAAACTGCCAGAAACAACTGATATTTGGATTCCCGTTGGGCACGTGTGCCGCACTGCCATCTGCACTCCACCAGTTAGCCTGTTGCTGTGTTTGCACATGACCATCTGTACACTGTTCCGCATGTTCAACAGCACGGCCACGCTGTCCTGCATTGCCCTGCCCTCCCCACCATGCAACCCCACCGAACTGCAGGAGGAGAAGATCGCCCCCGCAAAAATGCCCCAGACAATAAAAAACGTAATCTGTTAACGAGTGGAGCGCTGCGCCCGATGCTATCAGATGCGAACAGAAGCCAGACCCTCACTCTCGCCTGTGTTCTGATGTCTATCAGGCACAGTGTGGTTATAAGCTCAGCTCGGGTTGTGTATGGTGGGCCGGTGGAGGGTTGTGTTAGTAGGCACTGGCGGTGTTAGTCAGTCTGGTGGTTTCCTCCACTGTCCCCAGTGTGTGAAGACGGGGTGTGTGCTCTGATGGAACCAAATGTCTGTTCAGTGCTGCCTTTGGACGCTGTTTTCACTGAATTCAGTTTTTTTTGCGACATTTGTCGCAAACTGAAGGGCACCGACAGGATATTCTGATGATGCCATGCATGGAGGGGCATTGCAATACCAATCAAGACTGCTGTGTGCCATTTAGTTGCCATTTATGGTTTCACCAGTAAAATTCTGTGAGTTTTTAGGGTGTGTTCAGAGCTGTGGTAATTTTAAGAGCCAGGTTTCCAGTGAAATTAAGCATATGGGAGGATGAAATCTGCAAAAAAAAAAAAAAAGGAACATTTTCTGGACCTTTTTGGTTTGTAATTGTTCTGTAGTGACAGTAAATGTGGGGGTGAGGTTCTAGGTCAAGCCCCGATGCTATATTCCAATCGTGGGTTCCAATGCACAATCGAAGGTTGTATTAATTCACAGCTTTTTCACAGCTGCGCTGTTCCGGTAAACCCCACTGTTGCGGTCGTGGGAGTGGGTCCAGAGCTGAGCGAGCTCAGATATATACGTTCACGAGCGATAAGGCTGATCGACGTTTACACGCCGCTTTGAACGGCCTGAGCAGATGAGAACTTCAAACCGCAGCTTTCTGCAAAGCGTTGATGTGCATTTCTGTCCGTAAATTCATCAGGCCAGTAAAGCGCAGGGCTGTGAAAAAGTTGACCTACTTGCAAGCACCGTTCACAAGTCTGCACAAAACTTCAAATTTGCATTCTTCTCAGTTGCAAATCATGTTACCAGAATTACAACGTTCAATTTTTGTAAACTTTCCAAAAATACTGGATCAATTTCTTTGTATCAATATCATTACAATCCATAGCATCAGAAAATGGTGTTGATCTTTTGTTTATTTTTCCATCAAATAGTCGGTTTGTCTATTGCTTCAATATCAGAATTTGAAAGTTCGTAAAAAAAAATATTTCCTAATTTAAAAATGAGAAAACTGAAAAAGTTTGGATCCATTTTCTTTTTATTGGAAACAATATATAATACAAAACATATGTTTCTTTAAGACAACGACATGTTTAACCAAGGGGGACAAAGATTCAAATACATAAAAAAAAAGGACACGGAATAAAGAAAGAAACAAGACCGCTCTAACTCTGGTGCACAAATATACGTCATCTGTACACAACTAGATAATCAATAAAATTATTTCGAACCAAGACATTTACAAATGATAAATAATAGGGATGTTCACATGGGATAGCAGAGCTTGTGCGCCGGAAAGTTCCACACCTGTTAGTCAAAAGGAGTTAAATGATTTATTTTTTTTTTAAATAGTTACTTGTTACTTATCTTTTTTCCCCAAAAATTAAATGTATACTAATCAATAAATTAAAGATGCTAAGACTGGCTGGACCACAGGGCAATGAGCAAAGGGGTCAAAGGTCACTTCCTGCTGTTCCTCAGACAGGATATGTGTGTGTGTGTGTGTGTGAGTTGGTTGAGTAGGCACACATGGCACAAAGGCACCCCTCGAATCTCCCCTAAAAATGAGGGGACCGATGCGAGGGGATGAGAGCACGGCACTTGTGAAGATACTATTCGACGGAACCAGTGAGAACCCACAGCCTCTGGCTATAATCATACCCCTGATTATCTGATTTATTGATTTTACAGTTTAAATGGAAGGCCTCGGTTTTATCACGACTCTTTACTCTGTACAAGCGTAGAAAACACAAGCGGAAAATACGTCTGAACACATACACAGTACATACTAAAATATTTAGAAGGGAATATTTCCTCACAGAGGACTTCGGAGGCGTTTTGTGCTCATTATATCTAGAAAAATATAATAAAAACAACTTCACGTGTTAACCAAGGCACAGTCGGGAGCCGTTTCGAGATTCGGAGTTTCGAGGGTTCTGGACCTAGAGTCTGTCTTAGGGGCGGGACAGCTGCGTGTAGACGGGCGGCTGTTCCCAGTGCTGTGAGGTGTGCGTCTGGGGGACCCCGTTGCTGTCGGTGATGGGGGTGTACATGGGCCGCTGGCCGGGGCTCATGTAGTTGAAGTTGGGGTACAGGCCGGCGCCCTGGCCCTGGCCGTAGTAGGACGCGGCGCCGCCCTGGTGCTCGCCGTAGTCGTACTGCGCGCGGCCGATGGCGGGGTAGCCGGCGGCGCTGTAGTGCTGCAGGCTGAAGGAGCCGTAGGCCACGTGCTGCGGGGAGCCCTGCTGCTCGCTGTAGTGGCCGGGGCTCAGCTGCTCCGTCTTGATCTGGGCCGGCCGCGGCTCCGGGGCCCCGGGCAGGGGGCTGAGGGCGGGGCCTTGCTGCGGAGGCTGACCCTGCTGCTTGGCCATCCAGGCTTGAGCTCCGGAGCCCACGGCGCCGTAGCCCGCGGCGTAGCCCGGCTGGGGGTGTCCGTGGGGCGGCAGGTACTGGTCGAACTCGTTGACGTCGAAGGCCTCGATGTTGGAAATGACGTCGCTGCTCAGCTCGCCGATGTCCACATCCCGGAAGTCGATGTTGAGCTGGCGGGCCGAGGGCTCGTGCAGCGGGCGGCTCTCGCGCTTCAGCTCCGGCTTGGAGGAGGGCAGGTCTGTTTTAGGGGTGGTGGGGGGGTGTCGGGGGACCCTGGGACTGTCCTGGAGAGAAAACAGCGGGACGCGAACGAGTTAAACCCAACTGCACATGACGCAACACCAGCTAATAAAGATACGGCAGCGAAATGAAGAACGCGCTGATAAGATTTACAAGGGCGACCCCATACGTCACCTGACCGACGACAGGTGGTGCATCTGCATGGCGCCAGATTTCTCTTTGGTACTTTTTAGAAGGGTCTGAGCGCACTCACCGGAATGTTCTCCGGGGGAGTGCACGTCGCCCATGCTGGAGGCGGGCGAGTCGGCCTGCTGCAGGGCTTTGAAGATGGCGTTGGGCGGGATGTGCGTCTGCTCGCCGTCGCCCGCCTCGGCCTGGCCGTTCTTCACCGACTTGCGGCGCCGCGGCTGGTACTTGTAGTCCGGGTGGTCCTTCTTGTGCTGCACCCTCAGGCGCTCGGCCTCCTCCACGAAGGGCCGCTTCTCGGCCTCGTTCAGCAGCCTGCGGGGACAGGGGTGGAGGCTTAGGGACAATGCCAAGGCCAATAAAACTTTTTACAATATCCACGCATTTATTTCTTTTCGGTTAATAATTGATTTTTTTTTATATTTCTAATGATATTGATGCAGTTGGATGCAGCTTTAGTGCGTCCTACCTCCACAGCTTGCCCAGCGTCTTGCTCAGCTCCGCGTTGTGGAGGTGCGGGTACTGGTCCGCCAGCTTCCGGCGCGCCGCCTGCGCCCACACCATGAAGGCGTTCATGGGTCTCTTGACGTGCGGCTTGGACTTGCTGGAGCCGTTCACCCGGACGGGCATGGGCACCAGGGTCCAGTCGTAGCCCTTCAGCACCTGCGACACCGCGTCCCGGATGCACACCGGGAACTTCTCCTCCTCCTCGCCGTCCTTCAGCAGGTGGTCGACGGACGGCGGCCTCGTGCTCTCGGCGTCCGAGCCGGAGCCGGACGGGCAGGGGGAGGCGGCGGAGTCGTCGGACAGAGCCGGACTTGGGGCGTCGGAGAGACGCTTTTCCTGCTCGTCGGTCATCTTCAGGAACGGGCCGAGGAGATTCATATGAGAAGAAGGCGACGATAAAATCCCCCCCCCCTCAAAAAAAAAAGCCTTCCGAGGTCCTTTTAAAGAGACTCCAGCGGTGCTTCTGCAGCAGCGCCCATTCACCGTGAGCAGAACCGGACGAGAAGCGACTCCTCAGCGCCGCATCCCGCAGATCTGTCCCTCGCCGCGCGGCGGCGGCGCTTATAAACGGCGGCGCGGGGGCTCCTGATTGGCCGAGGCGCCGCGAAGGGGGCGTGTCCGGGGCCGGGAGTTTTCTCCGCTTCTCCGGTTGCGCGCCGGTCCCCGCCTGGGCGCCACGATCCCGGATTATTACGTTTCAAACGGCAGATTACCGCGTGACGGAGCGATTCTGCCACTTTTGTCGCAAACCAACTAGTTATTATTTAACCATCATAGCGAATAAAACGAAAAGAAAGTAATAATGAACATCGCTATATCTACCGTCTAATCGTCGGTTAGAAAAAATGCGTAATAACGCGGTAATGCAACGTGCGTCCGGCGTGTCCACCGAGAGACCGTCATTATTATTATTATATATCTCGTTTTAAAGCTTTTTTATCGCTTTTTTTTTTTTAGAAAAGCAAAACTTCCACGCGCTGCAGACTGCAACAGACACGTTCGTCACCGTTAGGCGGCGCCAGTCGCCAGAGAAACACTTCGCGCACCTGAACACACCTTCTCATGAGAATATAATATTACACTGTTATGCTGCACTCATGTCAGGCCCTTATTTTACACACCGAAATATCTATATTTTTATTTTTATAAGAAAATGAAGGACTTATTCGAACTATTCATTTCATATTTCATAATGGATGGTAGTAGCCTAGTGGGTAACACACTCGCCTATGAACCAGAAGACCCAGGATCAAACCCCACTTACTACCATTGTGTCCCTGAGCAAGACCTGAGTGTCTCCAGGGGGAATGTCCCTGTCACTACTGATTATAAGTCACTCTGAATAAGGGTGTCTGATAAATGCTGTGAAATATTGTATTTGACCCCTGTTCTAGTGGCAAACCGGTGTCCTCTACAGACCAAATTGGATTTAGATTCAAATGATTATTCACACATGTGTCTGTTCAGCTGCTGAAGAGAAGGTGAGAAGATCCCTACGTGGCCTTTACCCCTCGATGGGTTAGAGTAGGTGTCATGGTTACGTTCTTCCAGCCTACAGTAACCCGCTTCCAGGCCTGTAAATTCCTAAGCACTTGGACCATTAAGATGAAATGCACAGCACTTTGATGTTGCCACTGGTCGGTTAATAATTCCCCAGCGATGATCCGTACAGAAAACGTCACAACGCTGCTGCATAGAAGGGAAAAAAAGGGACACACACACACACACACAACCATACAGCAAACCAAACCAGGCTGAGCTACAGTGCTTGCAATTTAAGGGACATTAAACTGATCACATGACTGAAGATATTAGGCTTCTTAGGCAGCAAAAGTGAACTTAAAATAATAATAAAACAGAATACTTTACATGAAAATACCTGAAAAAAGAGATGAAGAGAGTGGAGTTTTCATTCATTTGGTAGAAGAAATTGTAGACATTTTACAAAGCTTGGGATTGTTGTAGACGGTCCCTTGTTCATTAGCGACTTTCTCCAGTGGAGATACAGGAGATTGATGGAAGTAGTATTAAAGCGTTGGTGACCCGCTGTTCCCGAGTCCCCTGCTCAGCTGCGGTGGCCCTGCATGCGCACAGGAGGTCTTGGGAAACTTCTCAGCTCGACTTTAAGCTCCAGCGTTAAAACTCGGGGGCAAACACTGGGAGCAAACTGCTAACTCATGTCCGCCACCCCATTTACTCGCAGATTCCTCAGCTCTGCTCTGTGTGTGTGTGTGTGTGTGTGTGTGTGTGTGTGAGGACGAGGGTTTATATACATTTGTTTGTTGGTTTGTGTCGGTTCATGTCTATATGCAGCTTTCCCGCGTTTTTCACTTTTCCTTGTTTGTCTGCCTTTGATTTTATAGACGGAATTAGTACACACACACACACACACACACACACAACAAACATACACAGACATACACACACACTCAGTGAGCAGTGAGATTCTGAGATTCTCGCCAGGTTCCTAGTTCATCATTGTTTTACAAAATTCTGTAATTATGGGGGAGTTCGGCTCAGATGGTCGATGTTCTACCAACCGGAACCGAGTCCAGGTTTACCTGAACTAGAACCAGAACCAGCCTGGAACATGACATGAGTAAAACCAGTTATTATATTATAATCGATTCATGCTTGATATTCATATTGTTTCTATTTAATTAAGATGTGTGCATGTGTGCATGTGTGTGTGTGTGTGTGTGTGTGTGTGTGATCACACTGACGTACCTGAGGAATTCCCCTGCAGTTGCAGATACAGTAATAAATGGGGTTGGGTGTGTGGGGAGGAGGGAGGGGTCAGCTGGATTCTGACCCCTCACCTGTGCCAACATCCCAACACAAACATACATGCAAACACACACACACACACACACACACACACACACACACACACACAACTGCATTTTTAGTATTGGGACAAAACATTGTAATACTTATTCCATTCATACATTACTGATACTAGTATCCAGTATTGATATATAAACATTATTTTAATAACAACAGAACAACGATAAAAGCGATAAAAGAGCCAATCCATCTTCTGTTATACACATATCACGACTGTATTGTAAAAAACAGTGTTTGTATCATATTCTGCACATATTCCACCCTGATTGGTTAATTGATTGATTTGTGTATAACTCTCAGGTCAAAGTGCGATAGGACCCTGTCAGCCCCCCCATGTGAATAATAGCCACCCGGATCAGAGGGCCTGGACTGGGGCCTGTATCTCACCGCCGGTGGCTTCTAAAGGTCCGACTCGCCCCCTCCTCCCCCCTCTCTCACCTCCCCTCCAGCCTGGCACCGACTCGCCAAAAACGTCTGCGCCAAGCGGCTGGCAGGGGACGAAAGACAAATATCCTCGCGCTCCCGGTCGGGGGCTTCCTGTGCCTCGTGGCAGGTGTGAGGAATAATGACTCTTCCAACACAACAAACACACACACACACACACACACACACACACTCACACACACTCCCATTTCCCTCCCTCCCGGCTTCAGCCGTAATCTCCCGGCCTTCACCTCGGTGGCTGTGTGCGCTGCGCTCCTCAGTTTCCTCCTTTCCTCCCTCTGCATGTCTCCTCCATCTCTCTCTCTCTCTCTCTCTCTCTCTGTCTTTTATCTCGGCTTTATCAGCCTCTGGTTGGGGAGCTGCTGATATTATATCGGGGCTGGAAGGAAACTTGTGTTGGGCCTGATGGTCCCGGAACCTGGTTCCAGATAAACCTCGTCGTCATTAGACAGCTTCTATTCATGTTTGTGTGTGTGTGTCTGCATGCTGTCCTGGGCTTGTGCTGTTTTTTTTGGTGTGTTTTTAAAGGTTCCAGTTGCAGTGTTAATTTAGCTTCTTTTTAATGTTATTTTAATGTTATAATGTACACTAGTCAAATGTTTGGACGCACTTACACATTTATGGGTCTTGAACCTTGGAGCTCAAAATTGAAGACAGAAGACTATGAAATAATTCATGTTAGACAACAAATACAGCATCTCTCCAAATCAGGGAGCTTTTGCTGTGATGGCAGCATTTCACACTCTTGTCTTCTCTCCACCACCTGAAGTTGGACAACAGGGACGGTTTCCAACTGTCCTGAATATTTATGCAGTTTGACACTTTCTTATCATTCGCTCAAAGCGGCCATTCGCAAAGCGGCCATGAAGGTAAAAAGAGGCGAATCTGAAAAAACAGATTCATCAAACATACTTCACTTTCTCATGATACATAAAAATACTAAATGTGTTTCTTGTATTATAATCTTGAAAATGGCTCCATCTTAGTTTCCATAATCACCAACAGAGTAGGTGCATTTAAACGTTTGACTGGTAATGTAGTTACACGCAGTGACAACTTCCCCCTGAACCCAGATCAGCCTGTTTACCTGCAGGTTACTCATTCATCAGATCTGCACACACCAACCAGCAGACCAACAGGTGATTAGCGCTTTCATTCAACCCCGAGCAAAGGCACAGAGGAAATGAATGTGATGTGTTAAAAGAAAAAAAAACCTTTACACATGATATATGTAAAATGAAAAATGTTTGGCTTTATGTTGATGATTATTGGTGAAATCTATTGACTCTCATATTATTCAGTCGTTACCTACAATCCATCAGAAATGTCCAACTGCATCTTCATTTATACAGTCAGAACTGGGTTGTGGATGAAGGGCTGAGGATTTAATTCCATTTTTAAAACAATTTTTGAAAAATAAATTCAATGCTCTTTTCTTTAAGGGTGAAATGCTGCAAGAACTATTCCTTGGTAAGGTCAGATCATTTTGATCAGGGGTGGTAGTAGCCTAGTGGATAACACACTCACCTATGAACCAGAAGACCCAGGTTCAAATCCCACTTACTACCACTGTGTCCCTGAGCAAGACACTTAACCCTAAGTTGCTCCAGGGGGACTGTCCCCTGTAACTACTGATTGTAAGTCGCTCTGGATAAGGGCGTCTGATAAATGCTGCAAATGTAAATGTAAATGTATGATCACTGAGTAGCATGACTAGGCCATTTAATGAGACTGCGTTCCTTCTTCCAGTGTACATGATCAGGAGGGGAACTGGTATTTCTGTAACTAAGATGCACGCTATAACTGTTTCTTATGGATCAAAGCCCAGAGTATATCATAGGCCAGTTTGGGTCCAGGTGAACGTATCTAGAAGAGGAGGAACCAATCCAAATCCCCTCCTGATCATGTATGCTGGAAGAAGGTCAACCAAGTCTGGTTTTAGCCATTTTTATGATGTGATGAAAGTAAAGTGGTTGTCATTCTGAAACACTGCAGCACAGTGAAATGTGTCCTCTGCATTTAACCCATCACCTCAGTGAGCAGTGGGCAGCCATAAAAGGCGCCCGGGCCCTTCAGTGACACTGTGTTGAACGGGGGATTTCGGATTACCAGCTTCCTTACCAGCTAGGTCACCACTGTCCCAAAGCAGTGATACGGACACATCGACATGTCACTGTTGCCAGCGCTGTTGAACACCATCCCTGTACACCAAACAAAGATCAAATTAGTAGCGAATCCGATCAGATGCCTTCAAAGTGGGACATGGTCTGATTGGCCCACATAGATTAGCGCAAGGGGCGGGGTTCTTGCATTAGACACCCCTGCGATTCAGCAGGAGGGATTGGCAGAAACAATGGAATTAAAGCTGGAGGATGCAGGAAAGCCCCAGGCCTCTGTTCTGCAGGAGTGGGAGACGGATCAACTTCCAGTCCTGTCCTCCATGCAGACTGAAGAAATGTGTGTTTGTGTGTGTGTGTGCGGTAGTAAAGGTTCTATTAATAATTCCTATCTGTTGTTATTATTATATAACAATAATGTATTTGTGTGTGTATTGCTGCTGTTGCTCCCGTTTGCACCCCTCTTCTTAGAAGAAGGAGTGAATTTATTTCCTGGTTGTGTGTGTATGTGTGTGTTCAGTGTGTGTGTGTGGGAAAGAAAGATTTGGCATGGCACAAGATCCTGTAATTGGATCAAGTTTATTAGATTATCTTGGTATCCTGTGGTTTGTGAGAAAGACATGATGGTGCATGTGTGTGTGTGTGTGTGTGTGTGTGTGTGTGCATGAGTGTCTGTGTGTGTGTGTGAGAGAGAGAGAGACAGGTTTTTAAGCTGGTGGGACGACCGTCTGGATCTCTCTAAAGTGTGTGTGTGTGATAAGGGTGGGAGAGTCAAGTGTCTGATGTTACAGAAGAGTCAGTGTATGACAGCAGTTAGATTGTAATTGTGGTTTGTGTGTGTGTGTGTGTGTGTGTGTGGGAGGACTGTCTGGATTTTGTACAGACCCAACAGACTTTACTTGGTGACTCAGACATGTGTCTGGAGTGGATTCTTGTATATGTGTGTGTGTTGGTGCTAGTGTACTTATTGACACAGGTAGAGACGTTGCGCCCCTTTCTCATTTTGCAGACTCTGTCTGGGCCACACACACACACACACGCACACACACACACACACACACACACACACACACACACACACACACACACACACACACACAGGTGTTTATCAGGAAGCTGTGTGGCTCTTATCGTCAGTCTGTAGACTGTAATTAAACAGGTCGAATTTCTGTCCTGCTGCAGTTCCATGCACTCACTGCTCCCTGACCCATGACTGTGTGTGTGTGTGTGTGTGTGTGTGTGTGTGTGTGTGCGTACATTTGCATGTGAAAGACCATAAACTTTCAGTAAAAGAAAAAAAAATGTTACTCTGTAATATCTGTATTATAAATGTGTAACAATTCTCCATAATAAAATAAAAAAAGACCAAAAATTTTGATTTTGCGGGTTTTTCAGTGATTGGTGGTGATTAATTGTGCTGGTGGAAAAGTCGTAAAAATAAAACTGAATGAAATGGGCGGAGTCAGCGTGTTCGTCCTTGATGGGCTGTTTGCCAACAAATTAGCACACATTTTATGTTTTATGACCTTTTACAAAGTAAACATTTCAAGTAAAAATACATTTGTGTGTGTGTGTGTGTATGCATGTGTGTGAGTGTGCGCTTGTGTGTGGTCTCTCCAGCCCCATTTCTAGTTTTAGGAAAAGGGACGTCTGCAGGCTGGAAAGGCAGAAGAGTGTATCTGCAGTCTGGCCAAAGACACACACAGACACACACACACACACAAATTACGTACGCATGTATGAGCGCAGCCCACACATACACACACAGAGCTGTCAGAACCATGCAGAGATCTCATTTATCTACACTCAGCAGGGTGACGTATGAGTTTGAGTGTGTGTGTGAATGATCTGGCAGACACTGATGGCGTCCTGTGCCATTCAACAGGCTGGTCCAGTTCAGTCCAGTCCATGCAGCATTCCAGCGCCGTGGCTGGACTTGTCGCCATGGCAGCAAGCTACGGCGCAACCGGCTGACCAGTGTGGAGGAACTCCAGTCCAGCAGCAGGTCTCAGCCCGGCAGGTCTCCCACTCTGCCCACAGCAGCGGATTAACCTCTGACCCTCCCCAGTACCCATAAGGGCCTAGGGCTTCACAGCTGTAGCCTCTCTGGGGAATTGGCCTTCATGAACAATGATGCAATGAGCAGAGAACTCATATTCTCTCACACACACATACACACACACACATGCACACACACAGGATCACAGCTACATTCTCTGTATGCCACCAGACCACCAGCACAGATGTGAGGTCAACCTCCATCTCTGGAGAATTCTGTTGTTGACCCTGATACATTCCCACTACACACACACACACACACACACACACAGAAGGGACAAAGTAGTCCACCCGACCTGGGAATGCAGAGCTCCAGTTGTTAAAAACTGGAACAGAACCAAGCAGAAGCTGAAATGATCTTACTTTCTGTAGCATATTTATTGGGTTTTCGTAATAAATATTACATTCTTACATTCAGCAAACTTGTTCTCCTTCAGTGGGGATTTATAAGGGTCACGAGTGAACCAGATGGTTGGTTGGGGATGATGTTAGTACTTGATGTCCCTCTATTTGTTCTCCTCTGGTGAATCTGGTCAGACTTATTTGCCTTCTCGCACCTTCACTTAATCACAGTGTAGTGTAAAAATCACACACTCACACACACACACACACACACACACACACACACACACACACACACACAAGCACACACACATGAAGTGATGAAAACGAACGTTACTTTGTTCACTAGCACATCAGCAATAAAAATATCTGAATATTTAGTATATACATGTATGTATATAGGACTATCGCGTTTATTTTCCATCATTCTCACGGAAACAGAAGTGAAGGAGTGAGGAGATAGACCCGTCTCTGTTCATTTCATCTCCATCTTCCAACAAAGTTATGAGGGATTTCTCTTGGCTGAGAGTAATGCTGTTAGCACGGTTTCTAACCCCCGCCTTCGAATCCCGGCCTGAACCTCATGTGTGAGAAGCGTTTTCACCGCGAGGTGGATCGGCAACTCAAAATTGTCTGTAGGTGTGTGTGTGTGAGTGATGTGTTCCGGCAGTAATGTTATGGAGTGAGTTTGGATCATTTTATTTAAAAATATTTTATAATCACTATGCAGCACGAATATGTGTTATAAACGCATCAGGTTGTTGTTATCCTTAAACTTATATATATAATGTATTGTCACGCTGGCTGGACATGGCGAGGAAGGAGGACGCATACGCATCACGTCACAGGACAGGGGTTTAATCCATAATACACAGGACAGGGGTTTAATCCATAATACACAGGACAGGGGTTTAATACATAATACACAGGGCAGGGATTTAATACATAATACACAGGGCAGGGGTTTAATCCATAATACACAGGACAGGGATTTAATACATAATACACAGGACAGGGGTTTAATACATAATACACAGGGCAGGGGTTTAATCCATAATACACAGGGCAGGGGTTTAATCCATAATACACAGGACAGGGGTTTAATCCATAATACACAGGACAGGTATTTAATACATAATACACAGGACAGGGGTTTAATCCATAATACACAGGACAGGGATTTAATACATAATACACAGGGCAGGGGTTTAATACATAATACACAGGGCAGGGGTTTAATACATAATACACAGGACAGGGGTTTAATCCATAATACACAGGGCAGGGGTTTAATACATAATACACAGGGCAGGGATTTAATACATAATACACAGGACAGGGGTTTAATCCATAATACACAGGGCAGGGGTTTAATACATTATACACAGGACAGGAGTTTAATCCATAATACACAGGACAGGGGTTTAATACATAATACACAGGGCAGGGGTTTAATACATAATACACAGGGCAGGGGTTTAATCCATAATACACAGGACAGGGGTTTAATACATAATACACAGGACAGGGGTTTAATCCATAATACACAGGGCAGGGGTTTAATACATAATACACAGGGCAGGGGTTTAATACATAATACACAGGACAGGGGTTTAATCCATAATACACAGGACAGGGGTTTAATACATAATACACAGGACAGGGGTTTAATCCATAATACACAGGACAGGGGTTTAATACATAATACACAGGGCAGGGATTTAATACATAATACACAGGGCAGGGGTTTAATCCATAATACACAGGACAGGGGTTTAATACATTATACACAGGACAGAGGTTTAATACATTATACACAGGACAGGGGTTTAATACATAATACACAGGACAGGGGTTTAATACATAATACACAGGACAGGAGTTTAATCCATAATACACAGGACAGGGGTTTAATCCATAATACACAGGACAGGGGTTTAATACATAATACACAGGGCAGGGGTTTAATACATAATACACAGGACAGGAGTTTAATCCATAATACACAGGACAGGGGTTTAATACATAATACACAGGACAGGGATTTAATACATAATACACAGGGCAGGGGTTTAATACATAATACACAGGACAGGGGTTTAATCCATAATACACAGGACAGGGGTTTAATACATAATACACAGGGCAGGGGTTTAATACATAATACACAGGACAGGGGTTTAATCCATAATACACAGGACAGGGGTTTAATACATAATACACAGGGCAGGGGTTTAATACATAATACACAGGACAGGGGTTTAATACATAATACACAGGGCAGGGATTTAATACATAATACACAGTGCAGGGGTTTAATACATTATACACAGGACAGGGGTTCGACCGCGAACAGACACAAACAGGATAGTTTTATAATTGTAGACACAGTTGATCACAATCAGGAAACATAAATCACACAAGACTAACATGCATCATGGATCATGGCACGTACATAAGATTCAGATATTGTTATAAGCAAAAAAATGAAAACGTGCCACGTGCACTACATCTATAACGGCCCTTTGAAAGTGGGGCTCTTCACCTCTCACACATCTTCACAGTACCTCACTCTGTCCACAACTCTGGAATGATGTTCTCCTGCCCTGACAGCTCATGAGCCGTCGCTCAGTCTCGGTGGACCGGCTTCAATCCGCCCGGGTCTCCCCGCATGGAAACAATTACTCTGCGGCAGAAACCCAAAAGAGCTGCTGGCAGCTCCGTCTCGTGAAAGGGGGGGGGAAGAAGAAGAAGAAGAAAAAAAAGATGGTTCAGTGAGCAATTTGCCACAAAATGGCAATTAATCTCACCAGACACGCTTTTTCTTTTCGGTGGCTCAATACCGTCCGTATTTTAAAGACAGCGAGCAGATCCAGGGAACGATCATTACGGGGATTTAGGGATATGCTGGTCCGGGGAGGACGACTGCTGAGATCAAAAAAGTCTTCTGTGATTTATTCTGATAGGAAGTAGTTTTGGTGACAGGGAGGTGCTGCCATCTAAATCTAGAGAAGACAGTCAGATATGTTTTACTTTTTTATGAGAAAATGACATTGTAGATGTGGAATGACTAGAAGTGAAGTGATTGTCATTGTGAAAAACTGCAGCACAGCACACGGTGACACAACGAACCGTGTCCTCTGCTTTTAACCATCACCCTTGGTGAGCAGTGGGCAGCCATGACAGACGCCCGGGGAGCAGTGTGTGGGGACGGCGCGTTGCTCAGTGGCACCTCGGTGGCACCTTGGTGGATCAGAATGTGTGAGTGTAAGTGTGAATTGTTGCCACTAAGAAATTGACTTTCACCCTCCCACACACACACAGATCCTGTGGTGGTGGAAATGGGACTGTGTATGGCACTCATATACATGGAACTGACAGACAACATTAATGTCAAAAATTAAAAATCTATAAATCAAAAACCAATTTCTGAAGTCCCATTCAGCTTTAAACTGGTCTCCCTTTTACTGATTTACTTTCTTACTGTACACATGTCCTCAACACAGCTTCATCTTGTCCTTCTGCACATGGTTAATACATGGTGCAAAAATTAAAAACCAACTTGAGCAACATTGCTCTGAGGAACTTATATTGTAACCAAACATACTTTATCAGTTTAAAGGGTATTTTATTATTCCATAGTAAAACGACAAGTCTTTTGAACCCCGAGCCATTTAACTGCAGGAGAAATGGAAGGAGAGAACATTAGTGGTCAAGTTTGAAGAAAAGGTTGCAGCGATTGCCGAAATTGGCAGTGACTGGTTGTTAATCGTTGCGATCACGAACGTCACGGAGAGGCTGGTTTGCACACGGCTCCAAAACGGAGAGAAAAAAGAGCTGGTGTTTACCTCCTGGTCGCCGGGCAGCTCTCGGCCGTATCAGAAACGCCCGGCTTCTGTTTCCACCAGCGCGACTTGGCCTTGGTAATTGGTGACCGTCCGACCACCTAGTGGAATTTGTCTTGTGCGTGTGCATGCAACAGGTTGTGAGGGGTGTTTATACAGGGTGATTGGGGGGTACAGGTGTGTGTGTGTGTGTGTGTGTTCTGTCCTGACCTCGGTAGCTGCTCCAATCAGACGGGACGTTGACCCCGGAGAGACGTCTGGAGCTGTCAAAACAAGCATCTCCCTCTGTTTTCGCACTGTCTTACTTTCTCTCTTTCTGTTTTCCGGACATGTTTCCACAAAATCTGTCCAAATTGCTTAACCCCCAACCGCCCTGTAATTGGCCGCTGTGTTGGGTTACCGCAAAGACAGGAGGCCCCCCGTCCGCGTAATGATGCCGACCCGCGCTCTCCAACCACACGCCGACCACCACCGGGGGGACGTGAGCTCGTCCCCTGGTTTATTTTAGCATACGGCAGCGGCAGATGCGAGTCTGTGCCGGTGCATAATTTACCCCACCGGGAGGAGAAAATACTGTGCGTGTGGCTACAATCATGCTGTATGCACCGCTCAGCAACTAATGTGAACGCGGTTGGTCAACTCTGATTTAAATTCTTCACGTCTGCTCGGGTGGAGTAGGGTGGAACAACCAAGACTGAGGATTCCACCAAATGACACAAAAATGCTGCAAATAAAGTTTCTTATCTTCTCCCAGCCACCTTTCCAACAGTCCGAACAGGACTGTGTCACATATAAAATGTTTAATTCATTAATTTCATTCATTCCTTGCATTTAGCAGATGCCCTCATCCAGAGCAATCAGTAGTGACAGGGACAGTCCCCCAGGAGACACTCAGGGTTAACTGTCTTACTACAATGGTCGTAAGAGGGGTTTGAACCTGGGACTTTGTGGTCTTTTGGTTCATGGGCGAATCTCTTGTCCACCAGGCTATTAACAGCCTGATGGAACAGACACAATCCTTTGTTAGTCATTGTTTGGTCTGCATTAAATTTTGCCTGATAATTTTTTGTTAATTAACGCCTATTGACAAATGGTTCCAAATGAAGTGAACAAATCTGCATCTTTGAAGTGAAACAAAGGATAAGGACGTTCCTCAAAGTCTTAAATGGTTGATTTACTTCCCATAATTAACGTGACTTTGAAAAATGTAAACTGTACGTGTTTAAGAGATGAAGGGTTTCCTGACTCTTCCTCGCCTGTAACCTGAGGCCCGAGCAGGACGTTACACCTGAGCTCCGCTTCGGCTGCAGACAGAGACCGTCTTTGTGCTCTGCTGGATGCAACTGTGCACAAGGTGTATTATGAGTGTAGAGAATGAAGGGAGGGGAGGAGGTGGTGTGTGAGAGCTGTCAATCATGCCTACAGGCTCCTCCCATTTGAAAATTTGTCGTGAAAGTACACACACTGGGTGGGTAGTTAGCTTCTACTCTCCAGCATACAGATAACTAGCAAGCAGCCACTTCCTGTTTCTATCTGCACATTTCTGATGCCGTTGATGTGACATTAGCAAACACACCTTACATTTAATACGGTGAAATTATGGCACAAAATATGAAATGTTAAGACGCTGAAAGGAAGTGTTGACCAGTAAAACTGGTGGTTGGTGTGGCCAATACCACGTGCTCATATTGTTTTGCCCATATCTCTTAAAATGATTGATTCTTTTGCATAGTGTGAACAAAGGAATGCAAAATTTGTTTTTAACGTCTTTTTACTGTTTTTAGGATGCTGCAGTTCAGAAATCATCACAACCAACATAATACATTAAGAAGTGTGACTCCTCTCGCCATTTTGTTGTACAGTTCTTTTTTACCAAGACTATAGATGTAATTTTTTTTTTCAATAAACAACAGCTTAATGCTGCGATTTGCATTTTTTCTTATTGTTAATTCTATATTTTCATAATTTCTTAACACCACTACGAAACATAAATGTAAAAGCATTTTCTACAACTGGGACCGAACCGGACCTGGTTCCATTTGAGGATAAATGACTGCATTGGGCTCCCACCAGGCTCCCAGAAGGCTTTTCCTCGCTGGAACTGATTGAAGTCTCTAGCGCGAGATTGGCCCCGGGCTGAAGAGATAACTCTGGCTTTTCTCAGAGAAATTTGGTAATGCCAGTCTCATGACGAACTGCATTCTGGGACGTGGCATTCTGCCTGACACACGGGCGGAAAGCGAGGAGTTGCAGAGCAGTTTGGAGGCATTTTGCCTTGTGGGAACACAGATGTGCCGCAAAGGATTGTGGGAAACATTAGCATTACCTACACATTGAACACACAGCTGATTTGATGTCGGTGTTTATGTGTGTGTGCATGCATGCATGCATGAGTGTGTGTGTGTGTGTCCCTTCTTCCTTTGCTTTGTTAGGCCAGGTGTGCCATTCTCTGAGTTGGACCCACGAAGCCGTGAGAAAGACTGTCCGCTCACCCTCTCTTCTCTCCTCCTCCCATTCCTATCCCTCTCTCACTCCTCTCTGCTCCCCTCCCCCACTGCACCCCCCCCCCCCACCCCCCCTCTATCTGTCTGCCCCATTTTTATTGATGGTTTCACTGTTATTGGGCAAGAGTTTAGTGGGAACTTTGTTTGCCAATGAGACTGCTTGAATAAAAGTGCTGATTGAAATCTGATACAGCGAGAAAAAATGACCGAATTAAATAACAGAATATAAATGAGTTATACCCAATCTTATTTAAGTATCAAGTACCAAGATGCCATGGCAGATGAATACAGATCATTTCTTGTGTACTTAAGCGATCAGGTATCTGGCAACAATGCCTGTGCTAAAGAGGGTTAAAAAAAGTCACCACTATAGGCTCCTCCCATTTTAAACTTAGTTCATAAAAACATAATTCAAGTTCATCTTCTGGGTTTCAGAGGATTCCCTTCATGTTGGAATGCTGCAGCCAATTCGATTAAAATGCTTTGTGCTTTATGCTATATGCTTTATGCAGATACCCAGCAGGCAGTTCCTTCCTGTTTTTTAAGTGTTGATTCGGGAACCCTGCCCATAGCGTATAGCGTGTTCATGCGCGGTCCAGGCCACATCTTTAAATCTCAGCTCTTCATGTTTCCTAAATCCCTGACCAGTCTGGGGCAGACATGCGGTCTGATTGTAGGAAAAAAAAAGTTCATTTTTGACTGGCTGATCAATTTTTCCCTGACACTGTCTGGCAGTCGAAAAAGATGGTTTTACTGATGGAACGCTATAGGAAACTATTGATCCCAGCAAGGCCTCCTGAGAGCAAAAAAACATCTATTGCACATGCCATGAATGTAAGATTTCAGCGTAAGATATCAGAAATGTCATTAATGAAGGCATTTGTATCGAATTGGCTAAAGCAGTCCAGCATGAAGGGAATCCAGTTTCTCTAATCCGATCGTCTTGGCAGCAGTGCAGGAGAAAGTGTGCCTTGTCCTCACCTGGGAACTTTTTAGCGGTACCAGGATGCATCGCTCCCTCGGCAGGTGGGGACGTGTCACATGGCTCAGGCAGAGCAGTTGCTCTCTGTGGGGGCAGCGAAGTGTTGCAGGCTGGGGATGATTAAGGAATAATCTGGTTTGAAATGATCTTGTTCAGGTTTGCGTTTCCAGCTCTCATCAGAGATGCAGATGCCTCCTCATCTCCGTGAGATTAGAGGGTCAGAGGTGGGGAGTGACACTGAGCTGGTGATGACAGGGACCTGCAGCAAGATTAGAGAGGGTGGTTCTAATGAAACAGGGCCGCCATTCATCATCAGCATCATCGTTATCATCATCATCATCATCATCATCATCACACACACACAGCCAGTAGTTTTATCACTATGTAATGAACATCTAGAACTGCAGATGAAATCAGAGCTACCACACTGGGGAACATGTTCCCAAAAACTGGAAGTTAAGTGCGTATTAATCACAACTGCAACTGCACATCCAGGCACCTGTTGCATCAAAGAGATCTGAGCACACACACACACACACACACCTGCTGACAGACACATGTCCATCACTGCTGGCCTATTACAGCCCGGGGTCAGAGGTCACCCAGCACTCCAGATGCCTGCGCTGTCATTAGGGCTAATGGCGTATCGTGTCCCCGCACTGCGGCTGGCCGCAGAAGAGGCTTTGTTTCCTGATCTGCGGCCTGAAACGTGAACAACGGGGAACCCGTCATTACTGAAGCTGCGCGACTTTTCCAATTCACCCCACTCAGACAAGAAGGCCTTTCAAGCTGAGGTGCAGAGAGGGGCTGCATGATCCCAGAAGGCACCGGACAGAATTTCAAATTCATTCATTTCATTTCAAAATTGTTTTTTTTTTTTATTGCTGATATAATTGAAAAACTGATGAGAGTATTTCAATATTTTTAAAATTATTATTATTTGAATGGACAGCAACAGAATTTGTGTCCTTTGGCTGTAATGCTGTCACCCTGGACATTTCTTGTCTCTCTCCTTCTCTTTGCCTCATTATTTCCTCTCACTCTTTCTTTCTGCCCCACTTTCCCCCCGGAGTGTTCTCTGTCCCTCAGAATCTCTTTCTCTTTCTTTTTCCCTGCAGTGTGTGCCCTGATGTGACAATGGCAGCACCCGATCTGTTCCCACACATATCACAGAGCCGAGAGAGGACCCGGGAGAGACCCGCAATCGGCGAACAAGATCAGGTATCGATCAATTAATGCGGAACAAGGCATGGTGTGGCCCTGTGTGTGTGTGTGCTCTTATGCAGCTCTCATGCTTACTTGAAACCTTATCTCACTGTGTGTAAGTGTGTGTGTGAGACCCTGCCGCTTCGTATCAAACTGCCGTCCCCTGTTGATGAGGTCATCTGTCGTGTCCCTTATGCCCAGTGTGGGAGACAGACACACACACGCACACACACACACTCACACACCGTGCAGTGTGCCAGCAGTGACATTAGCTGTGTATTTGACACTGTTTGACATTCCGCTCTTATCGCTCGGCCTGGAAAACATGTTTGCGTTCGCAGGCCGCTGTCACTCGGCCGGCGCTGATCGTTAAAGTATGCGGCGCTTACTTGCACCGAGGGCAAACACACTTCAGTCTCGCCGCAAATAAGGCGCAGTTCTAAAGCCCCACCGCAACACACGTCTAATGGATCAAACGTCGTCGCATGATCATATCATGAAATATGTGATTGATCCGGTGATGCAGGAGGTGAAAACGGACACCTTCACATCTTCTGTCTGCCTCTGGTGAACAGAGTGGTGCAGGAGGAACCTTCTCGGCCGAATTTCGGGTGGAAAATTCCCCGCCGGATATTCCTGTGTGGCCAAAAACGTGGAGAATCTCCCTCCCGCCCACTGCTATTCAAAACCTGAAGCATTTATGTGCACATTGTGTGTATAACAGGTATGTAGGCGTAAAGCATGCATGTTATATATGATATGAGTGTGTATGAGCATGTGTGTGTGTGTGTGTGTGTATTAGTTGTGTACCAGATGTGTACCTCGGGAATGCAGAATGAGTGTGTGTCCCCCAAACAGTGTGTGTGACTGACAGGCCATGGAGTGATTGATTACTGATGTGTAATTAGTGATGGCAGATGAGCCTGTAATCATGCTTATATGCATCAGACACACACACACACACACAAGTCCCCTCTCTCCTCTGCAGTAATAGCCACACACTCCGCCACCCCAGAGACTAAAGGAAGCAGTGGTGTGTGTAAATAAGGGCGGACACTTCTGCAGCTCAGCTTTCAAAGGGTCAAGACCCGCCCACAACTCACATGCGCTTGTTCCCTGTTGTTATGACAACAGGACTGGTCCAGTCCCACCCGTCTCCACTAAACCACCTGTAAGAGTGACCCCATATGTGACCCCTTCACCCATGGCAAGGACACGCATCATTTCAGAAAATCAAGTATAAAACCCCGATACTAAACTACAACAGCAAATTGCATTTATCAGTAATTTAGTTGTAGACATAATTAATTAATTATTCAATTAATAACAGAACAAAAAACAGATATATAATGCAAGAAGGGATTTGGCCTTCCAACGTGACAGATTTTAGAAGCCGAACCAAACGTTAAATGAATAGAGATGATCTGAGACTTTGTAAACTGTGATGAAATGTTGGCCGAGTAAGAAGAGCTGTGCGGCCGTGCCAGTGACACGTGCAGAGGAGTCTGGGTAAACACTCCGCCCGGAGTGGGGCGGAGACTGTCCTCTGCCGGACGGGTGCCGTTCAGGGTGAGTGATGGCGTTCGCTGGCTTCCCAGCTGCAGGCGTTTCCTCCTGCGGCTGATAAAGCCCTTATCCTGCCAGCATCTCCCACAAGTCCACAGCTTCCTGGACCCAGGACACCGGGATGTCATCTGAGAAAAGAGTCTCTCCTTCTTTCTGTCTGTTTTACACCTCCGTCTCAGACCACGCTCAGGCTAGTATCGCACATATCAATACTGGTATCAATACAAGTAGTTATACATATAAATATGGGCTGAGACAAAAGACACAAGGTGAAGTGTGCGGGTGGTATTTTGGTTTTTATTAAACTATTGCGCCCCCTTGGTCACCTGGACATGCAACTACATCCGAATGAGATACTCAGCGGACCTGTCAACCCACACAGCTACAATTTAAATGACATTAATTCATCAAATGCAGATAAAATAATGAGCAGTAACAGCGGGACAAGAACCTTCTGGTTTGGAGGCCCCATTCTTGGATTGCTTGTATGATTGCCTCGGTCACACTGTCCATCTTCTAGAAGTGGACTTGTTGCTGTGATTTTCAGAGTTCCACCTTACAAAGCAATGTAGCATCAGTTCAGTTTCATGCTGTCCAGGGGTCGTGACCCCAACTGCACTGCTGCTCATCAGTAACTATGTTCACCTCGCAGACTACACCCCCAACACACACACACACACACACACACACACACACACACACTGGGATTCTGTCTCTGTCGCGCCACCCCTCCCCCTGACATGGAAACACTGAGGCATTATGGGAAAGAAAAGCCTCCAGGAGGAAAGCATTTGCATACCTGAAGACGGGGGTCCTTCACCTGAGGCTACCGCTCTTACCTGGGGTGATGCTGCCTGGGGCGGTGGGAGAGGAGAAAGCATTGAGAAGAGGGAGGAATAACACACACACACACACCACTGTGACGTTTCATTACTGTTTCATCTGTTTTATAGTCAGGCCAGTATTCTCCGATTTTTTTTTAAGTCACTTTGGACATGACTGCACAGGAAAACCTGTTAAGATACGTTCATTTATACTATTTATTGTTGTTTCTTGCTGCATTTGTTTGAGGAAATATCCAAAAGGTATGGAGAAATGAATAAAAATGCATTAAAAAAGTTGCTATACGTTCTGGGGTTCCTGATGTTAAACTGCCGTGACTGGTTTGCTGTAATGGACCCCGCTGGGCCCCCCAGCCGGGACTGCATCCTCAGGGTGGGATCAGGGGTCTGCCGCTGAGCCTCCGTCTGGCCCTCCAGCTCCACCTCAGCAGAAAACGTCTGCTTCTGGGAGGGAGGAATCCGTCCTGGTGGCCATAAGTGGGACCACCACTGTGACAGGTCCTGCTGTGCTGATTCGGGGGCGGGAAGCTGGAACGTCGGAATGGGATGATGGTCCAGAGGCTCTATGGCGTTCACAATTTCTCGCTCTTTTTGAGCTGAACTTAGCCTTACTTTGCCGATCCTGGTAGAGTATGGGTTGTATATGTGTGTGTGTGTGTGTGTGTGTGTGTGTGTGTGTGTGTGTGTGTGAGTGTGAGCAAGCAGCCACTTTGTAATATTTGTCTCTAATGAGAGTTCACACAGTGAAACAAAGTGGATTAATGGTGAGCGTCCCGTCCCAAGGGCTTTTCACTCCCACTTGCTTATTACTGCAATCCTCACACACGCACAACACACACACACACACACACTTTCAGTTTAGTTTTTGTTTAGCAACAAAGTCTTATGAATGTGTAACAAAGACCCTGATTCTTTGTGTAGAGACACACATGTACGTTTTGTGAAGACTGAACAGTATAGAGCCCAATTAAGTCTGCCTAAAAATTAGGTTCAATGGAGTGTGTGTGCATGTGTGTGACTTGCAATTGTCTCAGTTTGACTCTTGACTCCTTTAAGGTTTATAGAGACGTTGGCATTCACTCCATCAGAGGCGGCAGTGTTGTTCTCTCTTTCTCTCTCTCTGTGTCTGTCTGTCCTTCTCAGAGGACTGATGATGTTTAACCCGATGCCGTATGCATAATGAACAAGGCCGGACAATGGCCTTCAGGATGTGTGGGCGGGGGCAGCGGCGGGCACCTGTGCCCAACAAAGGTGGCCTTTCTGCTGCGGGTGCCCGTCTGGTACCCGCTGTCACCGTCTGTGTGATGGGACCCAGCTGCAGGGCATTGATGCGCGGGAATATTCATGACACCGGCGGCAGTGGCGCTGAAAACCCACTCTCTGGTTCCTCATAAAGCTCTCTTTATGGGGCTATTAATGACTGTGTGTGTGCGGGCGCGCCCGTGTGTGTGTGTGTGTGTGTGGATGGGATGAGTTTGGATGGACGGAACATTCCAGAGGCATGGTGGCCCCGTCATTTTGATGAAAATTAAGTTGCATGTGTGTGCATGCATCGTTTATTTCTGTCAATTAGATGCATTTCTGGATGCCAAATACTCTTTCTGTGTGTGTGTGTGTGTGTCTTGTTTATTCTATCATTGACAAACCCAAATCTGAAAACTGAACATTTCTGTCTACTCGATAAAATATTTTGTAAATATATGAATTTTTATTATGACATGATATTTGAAATAAAATTGTATATCAAATGCAATGTTTTTGCTAAACAAGTAAAAAAATGAACATGACATTTTGCTCTTCATTCCTTCTTTATTCTCTTATGAGTGCATTATGGTGAGAACTCCAGCAACCAATAAACAATATAACACACACACACACACACACACACACACACACACTGCAGAACACAGACGTGATGCTGAGAGCAAAGGAGCCCTAACAAGATTTAGGATTTCATCCCTTTAGAGCCCCAGTGGATTCCAGAAATCCCACGCTGCTTTGGGGATCTCAGGGCTGCAGGCGTCTTTGTTCCTTTCGACTGTGGGGAGGGGGCGGAACCTCCCCCCATTTCCACAGTTTGACTTCATGTCTTTGTACAGTATGAGGGGAGGATGGCTACCTGACCTCGTCACTGCTGCTCAGGTTGATCCTTTACAGCAGTGGTTCCCAACCTGGGGTCCGTTATTGCATGTATGAGGGGGCTTCAGTTAAAAAAAAGGTTGGGACCCACTGCCACACAGCACCTTTCAATGTCTCTTATGGAGGCTGTAGAGTCTGCTGTCATATTAGAGCCTCTGATTAACAGATTTAAAGGTCCCCTATCATGGAAAAATAGTGAGATTATTTAACCTTAATACAAGTTGCCCTAGACTGTCTATGGTCCTGCTGTGGCTAGAAATGCCGATGGGTGTAAATTTTTTTTTTAGTTCCGTCATGTGAGACTCTGAAGAACCAGTGGGTTAATTTTGTTTTTATCAGGAAGTCCACCACATTAAAATGAACAATTTTAAGGAAAACTATGTCCTGCAAAAGTCTCCTCATTTTTGTCCTCAGTTAGAAGTAAATGCAGGACACACACAGCGTTTTACAGCTATGGGTGCAGGAGCTTGGCAGGATTTGTGCTGATGTGCTGCTGCTTGGATGAATCTGGAAGTGTAACTGGTAGCTGTGTGTGTGCTGGTGATGGGTTTGGCTTGCCTAGTTTCTGATTCATTCTCTCCATTTGTTGTCTGTGATCTGATATTATATTCCTGCCATTTTTCTTCCTTCCTGGCTGATTATATGAGTCCTGGACTTCCCAAAAATGTATGTATACGTGTGTGTATATGTGCGTGTGCCTGTTCATCTGTGTTCTGAACGAGGTGTATTTCAAATATGCAAATAAAAAGCACACACACACACACAGACAGACTTGCACACACACTTTTTAATTTACCAGTCAAATGATAGGAGGCACCTACTCTGTGGCGGTTATGGAGACTAAGATGGAGCATTTTGAAGAATCCAATACAAGAAACATATTTAGTATTTTAATGTATCACGAGAAAGTGAAGTACGTTTGACGAATCTGTTTTTTCAGAGTCGCCTGTTTTTACCGTCATGGCCGCTTTGTTCACCATTGTAATTAATTAAAAGCTGCTTCATGAGATGCTCATTAACAATCTCACGAAGCGTGTGTTATGTCATAGTCCCGTGTTTTATTCCTTATTATCTTTAGATTTGTTATATGCCTGAAAAGTAATTCATTGCATGGATTCTTGTTTAGACATTACAGAGTACTTTAAATAAGACTAGTAACTTACAAGTTCAGGTCAAATTTACCTCATAATTCTTATATTTTCTATTTCTTCTTATTTTCTTAAAGTGGGTCAAATATATTTAAGTATATTTTCAGAGTATTCTTAAGTATGATTTCATATAGTGTGAGTACAGATTATATTTATTTTATAGGAAATCAGGATAGTAACATAATTTTTTGTACTGATGCACTCACACTCACACACACTCACACACACATACCATGTAAATGCAGTTTTATCCAATGTCAGGACTAGTATTAAATTCAAAGCTCAATTATCCTTAAAAATGTTGTACGGCTTCTGTTTGCACCCACCGTTTTGGTTTTGGTCGAGAAGAACGTCGCTTTTCACGTGGTCTAAACCTCGGGAAGCAGACTGGCGTTAGTCGAGTTGCGGCCTCGTCACCTTCGTGAAACCGACCGAGGCTCGGCGCCCGCATCCGAGCTGAGGCGCTCGGCCGGAGGTGCTGCAG
Source organism: Denticeps clupeoides (assembly GCF_900700375.1). NCBI lineage: Eukaryota > Metazoa > Chordata > Actinopteri > Clupeiformes > Denticipitidae > Denticeps > Denticeps clupeoides. The sequence goes on along the minus strand of NC_041713.1, from coordinate 5,355,522 downwards.
CGAGCGCGGCGTGGAGCCCGGGGAGGAAATTGCATCCCACAGCAGGGCAGCAATGCGGAATAACTGGCCACGCGATATCCCCCCTGTGGATTCCCATTTTCTGCTGCGTCTGTCACGTCGCACAGGCTTCATGCAACCGAAAAATCAAACCTGACCATCAAAAAAAAAAAAGAAAAAACAACTGCCAACATCTGCTAAGAATCAGAGCCCCTCTTAGTACAGTTGGGCATTATTACTCAATTCCAAAGGTTTCTGTTCTACAGATAAAACTGTCACACACACACACTCACACACACACACACACACACAGAATGCACAAATCTATCTTACATCTATTTATATGACATTACGAAGTATGCAAATGTTCAGGATCGTGGAATGGTCTTTGGGTCGGGCTTGTTAAGCCTAGGACGTGGGGTTCAGGACGTGGAATGTACACTCAGCAACATTCAGACGTTCTGAGGCAGGGCTGACCGGCCCCGCGCGGCACACTTCTTTCCATGTTCCGTGGAATTCAACTCAACACAGATCCTGGTGGGAGCAAGCAGGCAGGGCTAATGTGAGAGTGCTGGCCACTTTATTAGAGACCCGCCTGTTTGTTGACCTTGTACTTGTAGGGTTTTGGGTGGTGTTGGTATCTGGTCAGTGGTGGATCAGTAGAATAAGTTTTTTTTTTATGTTTCTATTAAACAGTACATAGCATTTCCTGGCTTCCCATGGTGCATCACAGCAACATAGACATGGGTACGTACCACGCAGTACATTGCCAGGTTTAAGGGGTGTGGGTGTTTGTGTGGGTGTCCTGTGCTGAACTTCCTGATTCAGCTGCCGAGTACCTTGAACATGTCCCTCAGTGTGTGTGTGTGTGTGTGTGTGTGTGTGTGTAAGCGGGAGATTTACAGCTGTAATCAGAGCTCTGCTTGTGTAAATGGGGCATGAATGACTGTCTGCAGACTAATTCTGACTGATGATGTAATGCTGCACGGTTTCCAGTGTGTGTGTGTGTGTGTGTGTGTGTGTGTGTGTGTGTGCAGTGAAGCAGTAGACTGTGTCTCAGTTTATCTGCAGCAGTGAGGTAAACCGTCCTGCCTGTATCAGCACCTCATTTAGCAGAGAGACCACAGACACACACACACAGTCCCAGGAAACTCTGCAGAAGCAGATGACTAAAATGGTCAGAGGTTGAGTGATTTGTGTGTGTGTGTGTGTGTGTGTGTGTGTGTGTGTGTGTGTGTGTGTGTGTGTGTGTGTGTGTGTATTAATGTTTTTTGTGGACTTCATCAGTATCTCCAAAACTCAGATAATATAGGCGCACACACACACACAAATACACAGAAATATTGACATTCCAATCACACACTTTTTATTCAGTTCTTATCTTACACAGGAAATGTAAATAAGAGGAAATGAACGAAACTGGAATTCTTGGCGTTATGGTAAATTGTAAACAGGGCGATCCATCAGAACTACTGTTCCTCTGACAGACACACATACACACACAAGAACCCGGGGTTCTCACTCCCCCAGGCCTGTGTGTTATGTACACAAGTTGATTTGTGGTGGTGGTGGTGGTGGGGGAGTCACTGTGTTTTTTTTTCGGGGGGGGGGGTTCTGTGCTGTATGATTCATCTCACTCGGTTTCACTGAACCAACAGAGCAACGGAGGAAAATATACACACTGAGCCAGAATATGAACCACGTCGTTTTTCATCATTGCATTATGGAACTTAATTTACGGAGACCTGGGAAGTCAGAATTTGCACAAAGGTGGGTGATGTGGGTCAAAGGTCAGGACTGGCCAATTGGAATGCTACCTGCTTATTGGACACTTATGATATGAGGCGTCTGTAATGGACGCAAACAGAGATGGACTCTGCATTACACCACGACGCGTTGTATTGACACGATATATACATATACAGTATTGTGTTTTTGTGAGGGTGTCACATGATTCCATCCACGTGACTGGGATCAACACGATGAGGTAACGTGACTCCCATAAGTAGGCAAGATGGCCACTGCCAGCTGCTCAGTCATCGATTGCTTATGTTTGCAACACGGCAGAAAAAAGTATCCTGTTTGTCTCTTCACCTCTCAACTCTCGTCCTGTCCATTCCCCAATCCTACCTACAACGCGGAGTGTTGCGTCCAGTCCAGGATTCCTCGTTTCTTCCTACACGCGCTCACTTTCTGGTCCCACGCTGGTGCCGTGAGAGAGATCAGTGGTGGCCTAGAAGGTAATGACGTGTACATGTAACTGAAGGGTTGCGAGTTCAAATCCCAAACCTCCAAGGTGCCACTGAGGTCTTCTTAATCAAGGTACTGTCCCCACACATGGCTCCCCGGGTTCGTTTCATTGCCGCCCACCGCACACACTAAGGCTGATGATTAAATGCAGAGGACACAATTTGTTGTGTCACCGTGTTCTGTGCTTGCCATGTATCACAATGACAAAACGTAAGTCAACAACCTAATTTTTCTCAAAAAAATTAAAAGAAATTTGTGATCTTTTGTTAAATATGGAGACCTTTTAGAATGCAGTTCATTTGCAGGAAGTCCATTTAGACTAGGGTGTAGGGTGGTAGTAGACTAGTAACACACTTGCCTATGAACCAGAAGACCCAGGTTCAAATCCCACTTAATACCATTGTGTCCCTGAGCAAGACACTTAACCCTGAGTGTCTCCAGGGGGGGATTGTCCCTGTAACTACTGAAGTTGCTCTGGATAAGGGCATCTGGTAAATGCTGTAAAAGTAAATGTTCATATGATTAAAAATGTTTGTGTGTGTGTGTGTGTGTGCGCATATTTCCAAGTGAATACTATGGGAATAAACTGCAGATTTGACAAAAGAACCTACACCCACTTCTTCTGGGTCTCTTCTTTCAGCGATTATGCGAGAGATCATTGGACAGAATATTCAATAGGATCCAATTCACTGGTGACTCTGCTTTGGGTTTTAACATGAAGTAAACGTGTTGCTCTATAAACTGCTATAAAAATGCAGTTAAAATTTTCTACTGCTAGGGTTAATAAGACCAATCCAAAGACCAATCAGGAACATGCAATACCCCTATTGATTACTTGATTCATCCCTTAGACATATAGTTCACTTTTGTCATGCTTCTTGACATAATAAAAATGAATAATTTGAATATTCTCTGTGTTGTTACTTGGCCACACTTGCAGCTTAAATGAAGCTGTAAATGGTTAAAAACTTTAATTTCAGTGTGTCCTGCAATGTGGCACATGTTCCGTTCGATGGAGGATTTAGGGACGTCTCTCCTGGAGAATGTCTATCCCGATGTGGAACAACAGTCGACTCCACCTGCCAAAGTGTTTATCCGCCTCAGTGAGAACGTCTGTGGAAAAGTGACGATGGTGAGCTGGGTGCCTCGACAGGGAGCATCTGATCAACAATGATTGTAGTCTGAGCGCCATTGACTGCATGTAGATGGAGCCATCTGAGGACTTAACTTATTCTGGAAGAAATTATTTATATAACACACCAGAACACATAAATACATAAAGTAAAGTATAATTTTCAGCCTTAAAGTCACTGTATTAAGTCCTGGTTGCTGCAGAGAGCGCCCATCCTTTCCAGCAGCCACCAATACCAGCTCCCCGCACATGGCCGCCACCCACTTTCACCACATGTCCACCACCGCCAGCAGCAATGGAGGTTCACCGAGTCGAACGACACCCTGTTCTGTTTTTCTCTGTGTGTGTGTGTGTGTGTGTGTGTGTGCATCTTGGTTATGTGTCTATATGTCGCCCCCACTTACCCTCTTCTTCTCCACCAGGTGGCGGAGCCAAGCAGAACCCTAGAGAGGAAGTCCCTGACCCGACTGAGCCAGTCAAGGGCAAGGTAGGGCAAGCCAGGGGTCCCCCTCCAGGGGGACAAAGAGCCAATGAGTCCCTCAGGAAGAGGGTCTGCTCATCCCAACAGACGAAGACGGGGTTGAGACAGAAGGGGTCCCACAAAGCCTCCGTACATCCAACGCAGGGAGGAGTGCTGGAACACCCAGCACAGACGTGCAGGGGCAGGGAACCTCCCTGCGGTTTGGTAAGCTGTCTCCAGGTGGTCCGGGATTGCCTCCCATGGGACGGCAGGAAGTGATGCAGGCAGCGTGAGCTGGGACATGCAGTGGCAGGGGCTGCACATGCTTGGAAGGAATGGTCTTGAGTTATGCCCACCGCCTCCATGTCACATGTCCTCCGTAGCCCTGTTGTTGCTGTCTGTGGTGGAGCTTGGTCACCCCAGAGTGGAAACCGTATTGTGATGCCCATCAAGTGTCTTTGGGCGATCACTTCAGGTGTTCCTGCACCTGATTATGGAGTCCTGATCCATCCCAGCTGAAACCAATTAATGAAAGTGAAAGTGAAGTGTTTGTCATTGTGGTACACTGCACAACACACAGTGCACACAACAAAATGTGTCCTCCACCACACTGTGGGGTGACTGGTTGGTAAATATTATACATATTCAACATCATTCTACATTTCTACATCAAGTACTTATGGGTCCATTTATTGGAATCACTTTACTCAGTTTACAGTTACAGCTTACAAGGGTGTATTTTGCCACATGTGCCTAAAACGTGAACATGGCAGATAGTCAGTAATCAGTAATATTCATTCTGATGCTCAAATAAAAAGACCCAAAAGTCATACACATGAAATGTAAAATAATATACGACACAGCTCTTTACATTTCAAAAAAATTCATATGCCATATAAAAGTATTATGGGAATACGTTTACAAATATGTTGAATAAATACAAACACTTTCTTTATGGGAGCAATGTTCCAAATTTGTGTACGTTCAGGTTTGGGGTTGCAATACTGCATTGTGGGAAAACTGGCCTACATGAGCTGTGGGGCTACTTCATTGTGTGTAAACAGGAGTGTGGGCATGTGGGTGTGTGTGGACGCACAGCCAAGGTCGCACTGTGGATACGGCACCAGCTCTGGCCCTCCCTGTCACTCCGTTATCAGGCTCCTTAATTTCTGTTTGTGCGGAGGAGTTAAATCCAGCATTCTGTGGTTCCTCGCTTCCTTTCGCCTGCTCTCAGACCTTCCTGGTCCCTCTCAAGCTCCTGTCTGATGGTTTGTGTTCTGTGTGTTCTGCTCCCATGACCCAGACCAACTGTACTACACTAACAGAGGAACAGCAATGTGACAAGAGGACACACAGAGGAACAGAAATGATGAGTGAACATGCAAGCACCAAACCTGTTGAAAGGTTCATATTGAGGCCTGTTTGGTAAGATTGTGTGTGTGCGTGTGTGTGTGAGAGAGAGAGAGGTCCCCATGATTTAATTAACCAGCCAATCACCGCCGGGCACAGTGTACACACATTCTGTAATTTGTATGTTTATGCAGCCAAAACCAGAGGCTCTGCCCTGCGTAATTAACTCTGAGTAGGGGTTCACCTCACCACCGCCACTGCTCCTGTGGGCCATGTTTAAGGGGTATCCTTTATTGTAATGCAACTCAGATGGCTTGTGTTTATGCCGGCAGAAATTGGACCATTGTTTCTGATTAGCGTTGAAAGACCTGCACTACAGCCACCCGTTTTCATTTAGTGTGAAATATGAGGTACATTCACACCAGCCAATGCTTTTTAGGGTAAACGCTACTGGTTAAGGTTTCATTAATAAAGGCCTGTATTATTACAGTGAAGTTCACTTTCAAGTGTAGTTTGGGATTTTGGCTTTTTGTTGCTCCTGTTGCTTGTGTCTTGTTCACACTTATGGTGGCTGACAAGTACAGACCTTATAAACTGAAATTTTGATTCAGTGATTGGTAAAAAATGCTACACATGTTGTAAATTTGTTTTCACTTTTGTAAATTTGTTTCAGTGATTGGTAGTTTTTCATGTTTGTAAATTAGTTTTGGTGTTTTGGCCGATATCAATGAGGTCTTCCCAAGATTCCAGATTCTTTGCATGTGTGTTGTTATGAAAGTGAAGTGATTGTCATTGTGAAACACTGCAGCACAGCACACAGTGACACAACAAAATGTGTCCTCTGCTCTTAACCATCACCCTGAGTGAGCAGTGGGCAGCCATGACAGGCGCCCGGGGAGCAGTGTGTGGGGACGGTGCTTTGCTCAGTGGCACCTCAGTGGCACCTTGGCGGATCAGGATTCGAACCAGCAACCTTCTGAATATGGAACCAATTCCTTAACCACTAGGCCACTGCCTCACTTTTTTTTTTTTTTTTGAAAGTGAAGTGATTGTCATTAAGTAAAGTGACACCTGCTTTGTTTTGCTGTGCCTCAAAGACAGTTTTGCTTGTTTAAATTTTTTTTACAAAATTTTTATTTTACTTCTTGGCCACCCTAAATATTGGTCATTCTTCAGGGTAACATCGTCTAAACGACTGTTAAATTCATGTTAAATATGTCTCTCTCTCTCTCTCTCTCTCTCTCTCTCTCTCTCTCTCTCTATATATATATATATATATATATATATATATATATATATATATATATATTAATTATATGTTTTTTTTATTCTCTAAACAGGATCAGCCATGGTGATCTGACAACAGGGTGGTAGTAGCCTAGTGGGTAACACACTCGCCTACGAACCAGAAGACCCGGGTTTGAATCCCACTTACTATCATTGTGTCCCTGAGCAAGACACTTAACCGTAAGTTGCTCCAGGGGGGGACTGTCCCTGTAACTACTGATTGTAAGTCGCTCTGGATAAGGGCGTCTGATAAATGCTGTAAATGTAAACTTCCATCATGTCCCCGAACAAGACATTTTCAGTCAATTGATATTTAGTTTAAAGTTTAAAATAATGCAATTAATTGTTTTATAATTCACTGGAAATCGCTCCACCCCTCGGCATGTACTGGAGAAAACAAATCATGCTTCATCTGAAAGGTTGTCCAGAGGCATTACCGCAAATGGCTTCCAAAATAGCACCCGCTTTTCCACGCCCGTGTGTGTGTGTTTGGAAAAAAAGGACGTTTTCCACCTTCCTGCAACACGGCACATTTTTTACATCACATTTCTAATGCTGTTTTTGTTGATGTTTCTCTGCCGGGTAAATGACTTTACCCGAGATGGATGGTGTGTGGCGCGACTTGCTCCTGGCCTACCTGTCGGCAGGTCGGCTTTCCTGCAACAGCCAATTAGTGAGGGAAGTGGGGAACGTGTAATTACAGTGTGGAGTGGAAACCGGGCGTCCCCACGGCCGTTTAGCGCGAACGAGAGGAAGCGGATCGCTTTGCACCAGCCTTCCATAAACACTGACACTCCTGTTACCCACAGGGCAGAGAGAGGTCACCTGTAATAGACACGCTGTAAAAAGTATATCGAAAATCAAGTGTGGATGGATGGACAAATGCCCAGAAAAACACTTGTTTTTAATTGTTGAAGAAATGTACAGTAACATTGGCGACTAAGTTAAATATACCAACTAAATGTGCATAAGACATGTCACCTATGTTCTTGTTAATGTTCATTTCATTAGTTCAACAATCATTAACAATCAAAATGTTTCATTAAAGAAAAATGCAATGTCACGAAACGGAAACTATGCAAAACTGCTAAGGTCAAATTGATTAGAAGTCTATTAACGCTTCATTGCACGACCACCTTGATTGTGGGTTTATTATTCACAGCCAAAACCAGATAAACGCTCCGAAATAAGTGTAGCACGCCAAGGAAACGTTGCTAAAGACTTGACAGGGACCATGGTGCTGCTGTGCTTTTGAAGCGTTTTCCAGGGCTGAGGGGCTGTCTTCCTGGACACTTTAACATCCCCAGGTTTACGGAGACGGTGATGACATCATCAGAGCAACCCGTGACTCACTCACCGGCGGTGGCCGCCGGTGTGTTCGTCTCCATTCTCTTTACTTTCACAGTCGCTTGACGCCACTGCTGGCTGCTTGACGAAACACCCGCGTGTGTGTTGGTGTGTGTTGTCGATTGCAGATGAATGCTCTTTTTTAATAAGAGCATGAAAGTGATTGTGTGCTGACCGGCCGCTGTATGAAGCCTTTACTGAAATGTGTGTGTTTGTGTTTTTTAGGTGTGAGACGTTAAATATGAATATATGTATGTGCATGTGCATGTGTAGATCTGTATTCAGGGACGTCTTCAGATGTGTGGGTTGGTGCCTTCAAGTCCTCAGTGTGAGTGTTAGTTTCCTGTGTGTGATTGTATGTGTGCGTGTGTGTGTTGGGATAGTGTCCAGGCTCTGACCGTGTGTCTGGGTGAAGCGGGCGGCTGTGGGAGAACGCTCCATTTCACTCGGATGGGAAGAGGAAATTCGAAACACGTGAGCGGTGAGCAGTGGCGGTGGAGAAGAACTCTCCTCATGGCTGATCTGACTGGATCAGAACTGCGCCTCTTATCTGGGTTTCGGCTTTCATGCATTTTCATCAAAAACACAGAACACCGGACGGGCGCTGTATCGACTGAATCAGAAACGTTTAAGTCAACAGTTTTGATTTTCTTGCATGGCTTTCAGGGGTCTCCTCTGATAAATCACAAAGTCAGATTTTAGGGCATCCAGATAGAAAAGGTAAAATGGTGCATAATGAATAATGAATGCAGATCATGCCATCCTGCGTGGGAGCATTCAGTAGCCTGGCATTGCTGGGTGACTGTTCTGTTAACCCATTCAGCCTTTAATCACACATTTTTGTGGGTATTTTTTTTTATAATCATGATTAATTGAGATAAATTCTTAAGACTTAAGCTTGCCATAATACATAGTTAAAACTTTTACAGAGAAAGTTGTGGGAAAGAGGCTCTCGCTTACGCTGTGAATGCACTTCCCATGCTTGTGCCAGAGGACTTATGAATGTTGAAATTTACCATTTTAATTGCTCATAATCTATTTGTTGACTGTTGCCACTGGCTTGTGTAGCACTTTGGTCAGTTACCAACAACATTTTCCTCAAAGTGATTAAATTAGAGTATACTTATATAATTAACTAAATTAAACAGCCATGACTTTGAGCTTTAACAAACAGATTTATTAGATATATGCTTTATTTACAGTATAAACAGCATAAACCTAGACATGAAGCATGATATTGAGGATTTTTCTACCCTCAATAGCGCCAGCTGTTTTCACTTTGAAAGCGTGAAAATACACTCACGCAAACGTATATCTTTAGTTCATAAATGTGCTTCCAGTAAGGAATGTAGATTTTTAGCAACTATGAGCAAGCTATGCAGAGGCAAAAAAAGGGACGGAAAATAATTACGTTCAGAAGGGCATAAGATGGTCTCTTTAAGTCCTACTGGTTAATTCTCCACCAATGGTTACAGGCAAGTAAAAGTGAAATAGTCTCTCTTTTAGGAATTGGTCGTCCTTCTGCATACTTAAATGTTTTAATTATGTAAGACCACATTATTATATAGGCCGTACAATTGCTATGGTTTTAGTCAGAAAGCCATAAAGTCAGAACTTCAACACTGCAGAATACCACCTGGAGTGTATTTTATATCCGATAACATGATTTAACCTTTGATATTTGTTCATTGCTGATGCAAAAATGAAAATCTCTTACTACAAAACATTAAATGATTCTAAAATTGGACTTCCAGGTTGTGACGCCAAGGTGCATCTGGTACACCAAGTGGCACCAATAGACTGATCAACAGTCCCTACAGCCAACAGGTTAACGGGGTGTGTGTTGATCACAGAGATTACTTATGTACCCGCCAAGGTGCCACTGAGGTCCCTTTGATCAAAGCACCATCACACTGTGCCTTTCATGGCTGCCCACGGCTCACAAAATGGAATGGGTTAAATGCAAAGGAAACATTTCATAGTGTACATCGTGTGCTGTGCTGCAATGTCTCACAGTGACAGAAAAATAATAATTTTCACTTTTTTTCACTTCAGTCTTACTTGCCTTTGGAATCTCTCCACGTCCTACAATAGTCGCACATTATGTTGAGATTTTCTGTTTCTTGTGCCTCTTTTTTCATCCATCGTGCCAGGTATATTTTTCTAATTAAAAATCACATTTTTGCTCATGTTGTGCTCATGTGCCTTACATCACTCAGTGTGACAGTTACTATTGCAGCCCTTGTGTTGATCAGTTATCACTACATTCACTTTTACAAATTAGATTTTGTATAATTTTTAATTTTTTTTTATTTGTATATCGTGCAGAAAATAAGACCTGTTACGTTTTTAAGAAGCTCTTCTAACCTTCACTCATTAGCTGTATTGATGGCACCTGTTTGAACCTATTATCTAAGACCTGTCCACACTTTCAAACAGTCAGAAGCCAAACTCCACCATGGCCCGACCAGAGCGCTGTCTAAGGAGACCAGGGACAAGATTGGCCCATCCCACTCTTGTGTAGGTATACAGTCTACAGTCGGCAAGCAGCTTGTTGAAAGGAGATCAACTGTTGGAGCAATAAATAGAAAATAAAATCACAGCCATCTCCCTCAACCTAGGGCTCGAAGCAACCTTGTGGGGAACAAATCATCTTGAGAACAGTGAGTAAATCGCCCTGAACTACACGGTGGAAAAATGGTCAATGACATTTAGAGAGCCAAATAGAATTGGGAGAATGTCATATGTGCAGATGAGACCAACATAGAACTTGTGTTTCCGTTGTGTTTGTATTCATAGTTGGGGGTCCTAGTGAACCAGAATTGATCACTTCATCGATGGTAACATCGATAGACGCACGTTGAAAGTCCCTCTGGATAAGGACGTCTGCCAAATGCCTTAAATGTAAATGTTAGAGGAGGAAGAATGCTGAGTTGCATCCCGTTGACACCATACCTACTGTGATGCATGGGGCTGGAATCATTATGCAAAGGGGACAGGACGACTGATCCATATTAAGGAAAGGATGGATGGGATTGTATCGAGAACATTTTGGGCAAAAGCCTCCATCCATCAGTGAGAGTGTTGAAGATGAAATGTGGCTTGATCTTCCAGCATGACATTAATCCCAAACACACTGCCCTGGCAATGATGGGGCCAGTCTCCAGACCTCAATCCAATAGAGAATCTGTGCCCAGCAACAGGCCTAGTTCATTGCCGTTCTTGAGAAGATCTGCATGGATGAATGGGCGAAAACATCAGCTACAGTGTGTGGAAACCAGGAGGAGACCTACAGGAAACATCTTTCATACGGGCTGTAACGGTGTAAGCATAGGCACTTGGCTTGGCATGGGTAGAGTGAAGCTGTGGAGACAGCCGTTCCCTGTGGCTGCAATGCCGCCGGTACAGTAGTCTGAACGGGACTGTACCATGTCCGTGTGAGGAAGCAGAGGCTTGGCAAAGTTCTGAAATGGGTCGCACTGGTAGAATTCAGTCTGGCATTGGGTTGAAATCATCCAAAACCAAGATGGCTGCTCACTTTTTATGCAACACACTGACCTGTGGTCCGTCTACTTACGATAAGATGATCCTTTATTAGTTCCACAAGTGGGAAATTTAAAAAAATTGTGGCACCCACAGCCAGGTCGGCAGCTGTGGGTCTGAACATTTGACCTATGTCATTGCCGACCAAGTAGTTGTAGTGACACTACAAAGTATTGTTGTGAACTTTTGCCAAACATTTATTTTCTGCATCATTATACAAATAAATTCTATTAAAAAACATACAATGTGATTTCCTGAATTTTTTATATTCTGTCTCTCACAGTTGAAGTGTACCTATGATGAAAATGACAAACGTCTCTCATTTTTTTTAAAGTGGGACAACGTGCACAACTGGTGGCTGCCAAAGACATTTTTGCCCCACTTTATGTACTGTTTTTTGGTAATAATTTTCACATTTTCGTTTCATTCTGCAGGACTTACTTTTGCAGGCCTTTTATAAAACGACTCCTCCCAGACTTCCGAGCTTAAACACAGTAGCTGTTATGAAGCCCCTTTTTTAAACATTTGCATGTTCTTAAGTTTCAACATACTAACATCTGAAAGGCAAACTTTACAAGCAGAGTTATTAATATTACTCAGAACAACAAATTTAGAGAGTAAATAGTCGAGTGGAAATTATTCTGAGCGCCGTTTACTTAAAGACGGTGATTAATGTCAGGGTCTCGTCGCTGACACCTTAATTATGCAAAAGGGAAAACAGAAGACGTGTTGGAACTTAGTGTGCGCTGTTGCTGATGTTTAACAGGAAACAAGAATTATGAGATTTACTCAGTGAAGCAAGAATGTAGTCCACAGGAACACACACACACACACACACAGAGAAAGAACTAATGTTTTACTTGGACACACATTCACACCGCCATACACAGAATGAAGTATGCATATTTATTTTGGTCCAACATACACACATTAAGTTGCCACCCACCGCCACGCATACTTACAGATGAACATTTGTGTGTTTGTGTGTGTCTGATCTTCTTCTGGTTCGATGTACTGTGTTGGCCTGAATAAAAGATGACCACAAATTTAAGACGCACCTCATTGTTGACAATAATTACTTTGTTCATTTGAATGTCGCTTAACCTGAACTTAGTTGGTGCAGTTAATAGCCTGGGAAAGGCAGAAACCAGGCACCTAATGCATCTAATGAGAACTGGAGTGTGGGGTGGGATGTTATTTTTGAATTAAGTTTTGAGGAAATTCATACTGAACAGAACGTTAGCAAAACCAAAGAGATGGGACCTGGCTGCAGCAGTTACCATGTCCATCTACAGGAAACCAGTACAGCTAGTCGAGGAGTATAAGTACCTGGGTTCCATCTTTGACCACCTACTGAAGTTCCCCTCAAACACAGAGGAGGTCCTCAGAAGATGTCATCAGCGGCAATACGTCCTTAGGAAGCTCAAGTCCTTTGGAGTCAGAAAAGACATTTTGTGGACCTTTTACTATTTACTACTCCTTCGTTGAGAGTGTCATATCATTCTCCATCATCTGCTGATTCCATTCCACCAGTATGCAGAGCAGAAATCGGTTATAGAGCACCGTCAGCGAGTGCTCCAAGATTATTGGACGGCCTGTGAGACCCTTATCACACATCTGTGATCAGCAGACATGCAGGCTGGCACATAAGATCATCAGAGACCCCTCACACCCTCTGAACTCTGCCTTGGAGTGGCTCACCTCCAGATGCCCCGGCTGCAGGACACAGAGGAGGAAGGTCACCTTTGTCCTTCTATTGAAAACAATCATTATCAGCTCACACACTTTTTAAATGATTCACTTTACTGTTCCTGTTAGGTACAGTTATTTATCGTTGTTCATAGTGCAATACAGGGAATTTGATTATTATATTGCACTGTGCAGGTTAACAGTGAAAACTCTTCCAAACCTGCACAGCATTCAATTCAGTCCATTTACCCATCAGCCTTAGCACAAGTGCAATGAGGTCAAAGTTCAAGGCCACCATGCTGGTCCATGTTAGATAAGAATTAAAAAACGAAGTACAGAATTACGACGTATGTACTGACCTCTTTTTCAAAGTAGATGCCTGTGCACCTATGTTGGTATATTTCTCTATGTATTTCCACTCTGGTCTGGCACCCTGCAGCTCTGCACTTCAAATAAAAACTCATACGCGTCATTACTGCCGTGTGCATTTTGTTGTGTAAATATGATACTGTTTGAGTCTTTAAATAGTTCCAATTTCCTGGAAGGTTGACCTTGGTCGTGGTGTTGTTCCACAAATATTAAATACATTAACAAACAAAAATACAGATGCATACAAATGCTCACTTTGATTCACACATAAACATTTTCGGAGTGGCGCAGTATCACCTTATTTGAACGTTAGTTTACATGTCCATGCACTAAAAGTGTGTACAGACACAACACACACAAGGATGGTGCTCTTACTTTTGAGTAAATCTGTGTGTGTATGAGTGTGTGTGTGTGTCTGACTTTCCAGTGAGCCATTAGCTTCCATCAGACATCTCTTTATCACCTGTGACTTTATATAATCCTCTGACTCTCCCCGCCGAGGAATGCAAGGTATGTGCCAGTGTGAGAAAGCAACCATGTGTGTGTGTGTGTATAAAATCATGTATAAAGAAATACCCTTCCATGTTTTTTTTTCACGACAGACGGAAAGTGTCTGTTAAATTGCTTATTTAATTTTTCAATCATTTAATTTTCACAACTTGGTAGTATACAGCAATTCATTTCAATTTCATTTTTTGCACACAGTGTTCAGGTGCAGATTTACAAGAGCTACATCTGGAGATGAAGTCCAGTATCCTATTTGCTTTCTTAACTGCTACTCCACACTGGCGAGAGTAAACCTGGTGTGTCAACATACACACCCAGATCATAATCAGGCTGTGGCAGTGGTGGCCTAGCTGATAAGGAAGGCTGCCGGTTCAAATCTCAAACTGCCAAGGTGCCGCTGAGGTGCCACCAAGCAAGGTACCGTCGCCACGCACTGCTTCCCGGGGTGCCGTTCATGGCTGTGCACTGCTTCCTCAGGAGACGGGTTAAATGTACAGACCTGATTTCACTGGGTGCACTGGGTGCTGTGCTGACACATATGATAATTAATCACTTTCACTAAATTCATGTCAATATTATTTTTTTTAATTTAGGATTAATAATAGTTCTAGAACTGAACCCTGTGGTACTCCACTTAGGACACAGGCC